>NC_083098.1:81878324-82178324 GCF_949774975.1 Lagenorhynchus albirostris | reverse complement strand
ACAAGTTGGAAGATACTATGCCTTTGCCCACTCTGATGGCAGAGGAGCTCTGACTTCTAGTCCCCTGCTTTCAATTAACAGTGGCCTGACTTCCAGGTATCCCAGGATAGCCCCAATAATTCAGGAATAAAGGGAAGGCAAGAAGGGAGGGAGGAAGGAGGGAAGGAGGGAGGGAGGGAGGGAGGGAGGGAGGGAGGGAGTAAAGGCTGAATGTGAAAGGATAAACATTTGTGAGAAGTTCTGTAACTCACTCCTGTGTTATTAGGCTGGCTTTATTTATGTTTGTTACATTCTGCTCCTTTGATATTTTAGAGTTAATCTTTACTGGGCTTTTATGACCCAAACACTATTCTAAATATTTACATGTACTAACTCATTTTATCTGTAAGTAATGCAACAGGGAGGTATTATAATTCCTATTTTTATAGATTTGGAAACCGAGGCATGCAGGAGTGTAGTAACTAGCCCAAGGTCCCGCAGCTAGTCAGTCCTGGAGCTGTATGCATAACCATATTCAAACAGCAAGGGAACAGGTTTGCTACACTGGCAACTCACACCCCAGAGGCGCTCTGCTGTTAATGTGATGTTTTTTCCAAATGAAGCAAAGTTTGGTCTTCTTTTGATTTGCACAGTTGTTTCATATCTGGAAAATTCAGTGTATGTTAAGGCAGTGGGGAAAACACTCTTTCAGTACGATGGGATTAGGTTTTTCCACCGAAAGGAATGGAGGGACATTTCAGAGTCATGCCCCTGGACATCAAATCTTTGTTGGGTGGACTGTCCCATGCATTGTAGGATCTCTGAAAAACAGAAGTTCCATATTTTGAAAAGTAGTTATGCAAATAATGGGTAACATTTATTAAGAACCATGTGTGTGCTGTATGGCGTATATCACTTAATCTTCACAAACCATAAGTCGGGACTATTATCACACCTATTTTTGCAGAAAGCAAAGCAGAAAGGTTGAACACTGTGCCCAAGGTCAACAATAACAGAGCCAGGATCTGAACCCAGGCAGTCTGCTTTGAAACTCTACATTAACTTTATGGCATGTACCTAGAAGGCCTAATTTTCTCAGGAAAAAATTATCCAACCTACTTTTCAGAAAATCTATTTGGGGAGGAGTGATTGACTGTAATATGGTACATACCCTGCAGATAGAGGGGATTGTAACCATCAATAGGATTGGTGCTACATTATGAGAACATAGACTAATACAGAGCACAAGTAGAAACACTAGAGGACAAACATTTCTCCCTTTATACCTGAGACACTTGAGAGAGCAGAGGGTGATTTAGATGGATTTTGGAGTCAGAGTGTCTGGGTTAGTTTCCTGGGTCTGTTTCCCATAAGCTGAGTGACTTTGGGCAACTTACTTTACATCACTGTGTCTCAGTTTTCTCATTTGTGAAATGAAGATGTTGATGGTACCCTATTGCTGAGGGTTGTCTTGACGAATCAGAAGTCAGAAGCACTCTCAAATCACTTGCAATCTAGAGGGGAGGGAGCTGTGTAGTAAGTCCACGATACACAGTAGAAAGCAGATGAAATATCCCAGCATATAAATGCAGGACTGAGTTCTGTGGGAGGGCAGATCCAACGCTGATTGGAGTGCAGGGGACAGAGAAAATGGCCCGACGGTTTGATAGAGTTAGTCCCTGGTAATCCATGGGCTCCTTCGATACCTGGCCAACTTCTCCTTATTAACTGCGACAGAGCACCCTCCCACCCTGCACTCATGGCCTGTGGATTTATTTTATCATCTGCTTTAGAAAAATGTATTTAATAAATTTGCTTTAAAATGGTTATTCACTCCAAACCCAACACATTGTATTTTTAGTTGTCCAAATACATAGGTGTTCCCTCTTATTTTCCCACCTGTTTCTTTTTCATTGATGTTATTCTTAGCTATTCCTCATGGTGGAGAATTTGCCAGATTGACTTAAATCTATAGGAAATTTTCTCTCTAAAACCAGATAACCAAAAAGTTTCCTGAAAATATATACAATCACAATTAGGAGTATGATACATTTCACTGGGTCCAGATCAGTTTACCTGTGCATAACCTAAAAAGCTTATTTAGGATATGTTCAGGAAAAATAAGGATTTACTTACTTAACTATTAAGGGAACAAACTGTCCCATATTTTTATGTATAACACTTTCAAAATTGCAATTAAACAGTTATTAATGAAATTATTCGGACAGAGAATTTTTTATTTGAATTGCTGGTTATACAGTTTGTACTTGAAATAAAGACTGAACAGTAAAAAAGATTTCATTTTCCAACAATTTTTATTAGCTTTTTAGTGAAATGATCCAGGTTCGGAAGATCTTTCTTCACTAAAATGAGTGGCTCTGTATTACTGAAATGGAAGGTTTAGGTCTGAGATGCCATAAGCACATAAAAACAAACTTTAAATGGGGATGACGCATTGAATTTATGGGAATGTATTTCAAGTTTGCTGTTTCCTTATGGTGGTATTAGATGACAGTGCTTATTTTAAGGGGGATGGAGTTGAATGTGAAAATATTTGACATAATTCACAGGTAACTTTTCTGAACACTGTTTTGCTGTGGTTTTGCATGGGGGGGGGACCCACACTCAATCGTTGCCCTTGGAAAGGCGGTGGGAAAGGAAGTCGGGCCCCAGACAGCAAAGCACACACTGCCCCTCGCTCTTATGAAACCAGAGGCTGCTCACATTGCTTGCCCAGCGCTTGCCTGTGAACTAATCCTGTTCTAGCAGTTTTCCAAATTGCATTTCAGTTCCTTTTACCAAACAATGGTTATTTTTGATTAAGCTCTTGTCCACGTTTCCAATGTTTCCTGTATTTTTGTCTCACGTGGCAATTTTAGTATCTTCTGGTTTTACTTCCTTCAATTTTTATTAGCTAAATGCGGCCACTTTCTCATATACTTAAAAAATTTCCGTGGGTTTAGAAAACTGAAGACATTCATGCTATGTGAAAGGAAGGAGCCGTGAATTAGCTGTTGACTTAGAGGCCGATTTAAATCTGTAATGAGGACAATCCTGGGAGGCTTTTCTGACTGAAGAATCAAAATTAAAATAAAATTTTATTTTAAAAATTGTTTTTTTGATACTTAATTATCAACACTACCAGCTCATACAAAACTAGAGCTAATATACCCCACTTTATGTTGGGTTGAATGGGATTACAATGCAGGGATATTCTGTATATCACTGGGGTTGTAAACAAAATGTTAATATTGTTATTAAACAGATACACCTTCTCAGACTATAGTTAGAGCAGATTTGAGGGTTTTATAAAGCAATATAGTTTCTAAAACTAGCAATTAAATCTTGAACAAGTTTCTTTATGTAATGGTAAAGTTTATTTCATTTTTAACAACAATCAGAGAACAAAATGTTTAAAATTTGCCGTTTAAAACATGCACATTCACAAAAGGCCAATGACACATAACACTGCATAGAATTGAATATTACTCGACTTTAATAACTATTTATAAAACAGTGCATTGAACATCGAGATAAACACACCTGAGAAAACTACTATAATCACAGATTCAATACTCTCCACTCATGCAGCTTCACAATTTCTACAGCAGTTTCAGCAGGAATGGTTTTTCATGGAGTTGAAAATACTATTTTATCTTTAATGCAAACTGCAATTTTCCATAGTAGCTGCCTTCCAAGGCTGCTTTTTTTAACCTAATAAACTTGAAAATGTGAAAAATGAAGCTTGAAGTAGTAAGACAAACAACAAACAGTATTTACTGCATTTATGGCTTCTAGTCTAGAACCATGAAACATAAAAATATATACTTTTAAATATTCTGCTCACATCTTTGCAAGAGCAGATTTACCTATGGAAAGTTGCTGTTAATTCAAAGTAAGCAAGTATGAAATCTAGCTTTTTTTCCCCCCTACTTAAGGGAGATTTATTTGCTGAGAAGTTTTGTGAGCTTTATTAAGAAAAGTTCTTAGAGGCAAGCTAAACAAAAGTCTCAATTAAATTAGTTCAAATTTGTTTGTAAAATAATTTACTTATTAAAAAAAAGTTGTGTGGAGGACCAATTAATTTGTCCACTGAATATGAAATTCCAGGTAGGCCATGAGAGACTTTTATAAGGCAGAAATAAACATCAAGATTTACAGCAATAGCCATGCACTGGCCTAGGCCACTTTACATATTAATTCATGCAAACCATAAACCTATCAAAAACACAGCTGCTCTCATATAGAAAATAAATCAAGACGAAAAATGGAAAACATTTATTTCCTTTCCTTCAAAATTTAACTTACATTCCATTTTAATAGCTGTTGAAGGCTAATTAAAATGCAGCAAAGTATAACAGTTTCACAAGTGACTTCAATTATTTTAACGTGAGAAAAATCAGACTATGGTCTCTTTAAGAGGCATTATAGAAATGCTGATCATTAAAAAGCATTTATTAGGCACCGAACTGCATGGTGTTACATTAAATAATTTACAAAAAAGAATTACATAGGTCTGGTTCATATGATGTGAATAGGGTGGGAATTTTCTCAATGAATTTTGTACATAATTATAGACTTATTTGGTAATATAAGTTTTAGAACCAGGAAACATCAAAGGGCAAACTGCACAAAAATAAACACCAATGATTATTTAGCTTTGTAATAACGATGACATTTTTAGAAATAAAAAATTGTGAATATGCAATCCAGTACTTTCAGAATGGCATTCGTTTCCTGAAAGAATATTTAAATGACAGATTACAAGTGCTGTACTGTGCACAAAATGCAGAACTATCACGTGACTTTCATACTGGATATTTAGAATGCAGAATTGCAAAACTAAAATATAAAATGTTATGACCAGAATAAGTGTTGATTTCTTGAATTCATTTTTTCCCCTGGAAATTAAGAGGAATCGCTGAGTCCATTCAATGACCATACAATTCACGTAAATGGCTAAGACTGAATAGAATACACGTTCACCTGACTTCATTAGAAAAAGCTTTCAATTAACTTTGCCACGTTGCTGAAGCAGGCTCACGTCAGACAGAGTGGCGTGTGGGAGGGTAGGCAGCACATATGTCATTTGAAATTTACTACATTCCTGAGAGACACCATTTTCCTGCTAATAATTTCTACCATATAGCATCTTTCTGGGTGGGAGATACCAATATATTTTTATATGAGTATGTAAAAACATTTAGAAAGTTCATGCTCAATATCACTGTGTACTAGTTAACACTAAAGAAGCAACCTCTAGCTTTTCAGGGTGAAATGAATGAGGATTTTCTGCAGTAAGTAGTATTTTCCGAATTGTAAACACTGTAAAGCAACGGTGTTAGCGTTTGCCGGAGTTCCAACAAGGGACTTTTTAATCGAAGAGTGTCCCTTATTTCAGAAAATACATGTTAAAAGTCACCTCAACTGTTTATTTTAATCCTGGTAAAACTCTGTTACTTCCCCCCCCACCCCCCACCCAAGGTTAAAGAATCAGAGGGTTTTTCTCTAATGAACACTACAAAGTCACTGCAATTGCAATATTATCTTTTAAGTTGTACCAAGGTGGTCACTCCTTGCTGCCTACTCCCAACTCCCACCCAAGAAGCTAAGAGACTGACTTAATGTTGATAATTCAAAAATAGATCCATGGGACCAAAAGGCATAAATTAGTCATGTTTCAGATCACGATCTTCCACATGATTAACCATGAGTCTTGCACTCATGTTGAAGGGCTCCACAGAAACGACCCATGTTTCAGGATAAAAATAAAGCGTTTCGTTTAAGTCATAAAATTCAGTTCTATGACACTCATCACATTTTGATATTAAAGTTTTGGGGAAGGATGTCACCTATGAGGTGAGGGGAAATGGAAGCAGCCCTTTTCTGGAACTGCTATGAAGTGTTCCTCCAGGGGGATGTACCTCATTCTTCTTCTTTTTAAAAAATCCTTATTCGTTGTACTTGATTTTTGTTTTTCATTTTTTGTGGTTTGACCTCAACTCTCATCATGGAGGCCCAGAAAAGCTGCTCTGAAGAGTCATTCAGTAGACAAAGACTGTGAAATCTGAATTTTGAACATGATCTTAGACCCTTACGCCTGTGGTCTTGTTAGATGTTTGAATTTATGATTTTCTTAATCTGATCCCCAAATGGGAAGGGTCTGGGGAGTGAGGTATGTCAACTCCTTGTCCCCTTTAAGTTCAAATTATGTATGTTATAACCTCTCTTATGTGTAGAAAATGTGGGAGGCATACAGGTAACTAAAAATACAGAGAAGGAAATAATATATAGCTGAATTTTAAATCTAGATTGAGAAAAAGGACAAAAAAGATGGGAATTATTAAACTCAAGGAGTGATTTGAAAATCTCCTGTCTTCTCACTTGTAGTCGACTTATTTTTTTTTAAGAGGAAGTTGTACCAATTTTGCTGGTAAGTCCACTTAAAGGCAAACAGGCTTTTGAATACAAGGCAAAAAGTTTGCTTCAATCTCTGAGGTGTATCTGAAAGCTAGAATTCTTTTTATTTCCACATGAAAGCATTATGTTAAAAATAGTGTAGAAAACTGGTTGTGGTTTTTAAACAGCCCCTTCACCATTGATTGTTGGTGGCAAAATAGGCCTTTTCAGATGTCTTGGAAATGCTGAAAATAATTAAGCTGAACACACATTTTAAAGCATATTAACAAAAATCTACTTTTCTTTGTAAAGTTATAGGCTTGAGTACAATAGATGTGTTTAAAATGGGTAAAAGGTACTACTTATTTGTCCCAATTAGCAGTGTGTGACTAATTTTGGGAGCTGTTTGACTAGTGAACTGTGAAGTCATTCTCAGTCTTATGTACGGGGCAGTCACCATAACACTGGGCGTGCCATCGAGGACAGCAGGCATCTCGAGTGGGCAGTAATAGGGAAAACCAAAACACAGGACACAAGCTGAGTCTACGGACATTACAAAGGCCCATGCATTTATCCAGCATGGTATTCCAAACACCTGGACAGAAGCATTGGGAATCTCACATAAATAGGTAAGCGTATTTTTCTTAAAAGAGAAAACTCGAAGACAAAATGACATCAGTCTACAGCAGAAGCCAGGTTGTTAGAAAAATCTAAATGACAATGAAACCTCATTAGAAAGGATGGAGACATAAATACAGTTTTAAAAATCAGTATCATAAAGACAGTCACATACCACGTGTGCACTGCAACTTGAACAAACAGACAAGACGAACGAGAAAGAAGCATTTGTAAGGCTAAAGGTGCAACATCACAGATTTTAGTAGCAAATGCCTTGAAATACTCGTTTTTGCAAATCACTCTTAGATTTGTAAAGTCAGGCATGCAGATCTTACAGCAGAACTAGAGGTAAGCCTTCTCTTAAATTTCTGGGCAAATGACTACTGAATGACAAATACATTTATTAAACTTCTTTGGCAAACATTTATAGTGACAATTTTTGACACAAACACATTATTATTAATGTCTTGTTTAGAAATTTTGCTCAGTGAGTCGCTTCCTTAAGAAGGCTGGTTTTTCTCAGCATATTCTGAAATCTAAAATGGATATCAAGGAGTCCCTTTAACTTACTACCATTTTAGAGATTTGTAAAGGTCGGTCGCTTTGTGGTATATCCAAGACATTGATAGTTAGTGGCAGCCCCAGAGTAACAGCATAAGAATGCTGACCTATTCTCAGTTTAAGAAAACACTCTGGCAAGATACAAGGTCATTTTCCATTTCTGTTTACAAAGACTTAGTAAATACTTTAGAAAATCTGAAAGAGATGGTGTTACAGTGTAGTTGCACAGTGCTTATGTCTATAATATACATGAATCTGAATGTCAGTCAATGAGATGAGTTCAGATCCATTTCCCCTCCTTGGACCAGGCTGGAATTGGTCAGCAGATTCTGGTGAAGACCTGGGAGCTCCCCTTCGAGATGTGTCAGAGCTGGCCTCTCATCCCTCCCCCCGTCACCACTCATCGGGTCTCTGCTTTGTGGTATCATACGCTCTAATCACTTCAGACTGTGAGACGATTCCATTTTCATCTTGAGAGAAAGCATACCCGTCTGTAAGTTAAAGATAAAATAGAAATGGTCATCTTGAAGTCGTTGGAAATCTCTGTTATTCTGAGTGTTGAGCGCTCATTTCCTAACTTGGGGAACTAATGCATCCCTCCCACCTTTAAAAGCATGAAGACACTAGTTTTTAATGTCTGTAAAAGGTATAGACTCAACTGCAAAATGAAGAGTGAGATGATGGTAGCTTAGATTCTAGGAGCTGTGTTCCCTAGACGAACAGATGCTCTCGGCCCCCCTCAATTCTCCCTTCAGCATCTCAAGTCCAGCCCCTCTAACGTCTGCTTCCTGACTAGCAGAGGGGTGGGGAGTGCAGTCAAGTGGGTGCGTGTATTCCATATAGATCAGGCGGATGAGAGGGAAGGAAGAATAAAAGCAAGGGAGAGGAGGAGATAAACACACACAACTTCGAATAGTGGAAGCATGCTCTCCTTCCCTCAGAAGACATTATTCTGGGCTCTCAGCATCTACAAATAAACTCACTCATGCCCCAGCCTGGTCCAAGGGGGCTTGGGGATAAGAAATGACCTCCAAGGGAATCCCATCTTTAGAAAAGGCCTCTTGAAGTATAAAGAGCAAAAGCATTAAACATGAGTATATATAAATGAAAATAAATTACATGTGGAAATAACATGAAACAAATGATATATTACTAACACACATACATTTACCACAGGGCTTTATATATTATATTCTTTTTTAGATCCTTGAAATGTTAAGAGGGTGTGATACCTAATAATTTCTTACAACTCTAAATATTCATAAATATTTTTGAAGGGGAAAATACATGTTTCAATTGTGCGATGTTTCACATACATGTCATTGCGTATGAAAGCTGAAAAGGCTCTTGCAAAGTTATTCAAGTAGGAAAGATAACAATACAGAGTGAGCTTTTAAGAGTTAAGATTTATTTCACTGGTTCTTTTTAAGACTTAAGGAAACAAGGGGCATGCCGGAATATTTTTCTTGAAGTGAAAGCAGCAAGATTTTCAACTGCTCTATCTCTTTTGCTGAAAGTGAGATGGCTGTGGTCAAAGGAGTCTTTAAACATTTGTTATTTACATAAAATGTTGCAAATGTGCAAAACTTGTTTTAGGTGTTAACTGTAAATAGTTAAATATCTCTAAAGGTAAAATACTGCTCTCAGATCCTATGAGGTAATGGCAGAGGATGTGTTTAAAAAATAGAACTCAAATACTTACGGAGCAGGTTTTGTTGCAACGATTCTGATGGGTACAAGTTCACGTGGTTCTTCTTAAAGACATTCTTGAGCAGTTGCGCCCTCTCCGTGAGGCTGCGGAACAGGTGCAAATGTGTGAAATGAATTATCAACTCGGTGGAGAACCCAGAGAGCCCACAGGACCACCAGAGAGAGTCAGACTGACACAAAAGATTGCTTGAGAAATTCGGAGTCTAGTGATTATTTCAACCCCATTTTCTCAGACAGCAAATGAGGTTTCAAGTACTGGATACTTTTGAGGCCATTTTTTCCCCCCCTGACAGCTAAGGAGAGTTTTGTCCTCAGTAGTCCAGTCAAAAGATTTCCCCACCCCCAGTTATATTTAAGTCAAATACAGACACAGAACCTGCACAATATAATTAATAAAAAATACAAACTCTACCAGTTGTGTTAGTAGCTTCTAAAATCTTGGAATTTAGACTTACTACATATAGCAAGCATGGCATTTTAGAATTAAAAAAATTAACCATTACTATACCTT
This sequence comes from Lagenorhynchus albirostris, assembly GCF_949774975.1. Lineage (NCBI taxonomy): Eukaryota > Metazoa > Chordata > Mammalia > Artiodactyla > Delphinidae > Lagenorhynchus > Lagenorhynchus albirostris. The sequence goes on along the minus strand of NC_083098.1, from coordinate 82,168,546 downwards.
TTTCCTACTTTGCACATATTCTGGTGTAAAATAATTTTTTTTAGTTATACAGAAAAATCTGAAAAATTATGCAAAGAAGAAATTTCACAGACTTTTTAATTAGAAAAATTCCATTACCACTCTAATATGGTATGAAATGTGTTCCTTAATTTCATTTTAAAATAAAAAAGCTGTTTTCAGAAAATAATTTACTAGGTAAAGTGACAAGAAAAAACACATTTTTCAATAAACGTTGAGAAGAATCTTCTCTGCAGAAACAAACCCATGTAATTATGTAACTTCTAAAAGCAGAATGTAAGAAATAATGCATCTGTTTTTCTCCCCTGCACACAGAACAGTGTTTCACCCAGTAGGGAGTCAAATACTTGTCGGATAGATGAATTTGAGTAATAATTCCAAAGTGCACTTTTAAACATCATCAATCCTCCCAATCATGCCGTTTCTCCATTGGCTGATTTATAAAACTTTGCTTTGATATCAAACACATAACAAGCATGAAGAGCTAATAAATAATCCACATGTGTTGCAGCAAATGTTTATGCAATTTTGTTTTAATCACTGGAATTGACTCAGTGGACAAACTTCCATCTTTTAGTTTCCCCACTTTAAAGCTTTAGTTAAACTGCTGTAAGTTATGTTAGTTCTGTATTTTGCCAATTTTTTTAGACCCCGAAAGGGAACAATGTTTATCATATGCAAAAAAAAGGATCATCTGCAAAATGAACTCATTGTCATTACACAAACATTTAGGCTTTTGCTGAAATAAAATATTTAGAAATGTTGACATTTGTAGTAGTCTTACACACATTTTTAAAAGTCTAGGGGTGTTAACTGCTATTTATTAGACATATTTTATTGTCACTGGGAATTAAGGCAAGAAAGCTAATTAATCTTAAAACTCCAGTGGTTTTGCAAAAATTTGTAAAACTTGTTTTTGCTAGTGAAATAAACAGATATGGGGAATGAGAAGGAGCCATTTTTACAGAGTGACTTTTCTTACTCTGCTCTTAAAATGATCTACTGTTACAGACCCGGGGACTCACAGGGACACTAAAATATGTAACCGCTTTGAGGAAGTCGGCAGCTTTAGCAGCAGGTGGTCTGATGTTGTTAGCAGAGCATCGTGGATGGGGTGCTTGGCAAGTCTCTGGTGTTTAAAACTGAAATGACTACAGAAGACTAGAGGACGGCAATGTATCATGATAGAGCTTCTTCTTCCCAAAATACGTTTTCCAGGTTTCGGGCTGGCCTTCCTGAATGCATGATACTTTAATACTACAACATGATACTTTAATATTACAATTATGGAAGCGATAAGAAGGCAGATGTGAGAATTGCCCCTTTCATATTATGGCAACCTAAATATATGAGATAATGTAATTTTGTTTTGTAACGGTTCATATAAGGCTAGTTTTATCACTCAGCTGTTACATCAAGTTAATGTCTAGTGTTAAAAAAAAAAGCAGAAAAGTCTCTTTCTGGGGAAAGAAGCACACTACTGTGGAAAGAGCCTGGGCTTTGCAGTCTTACTTTGGTTTAATTCTGAGTCTGTTACTTATTAGCTGGGTCACCTTAGGCAACCTTTCTTGGACATCTCATGGAGAACAGGACAATTCCTAACCTCAGGCTGACAGGAGGATTCAGGGAGTTGTATAGCTTCAACCACAGTTACTGGTACTCAGGAACCACTCAACACTTAGAAGCACTAGTTCTTCCCACCCTTACTATCCCCCAGATCCCATGGAATTTATTATTTAAAAAACCCCAACTAGAACAGAGATCATCACGAAACAAAAGATACTCTGTGAGGCTCATTTCTGATGACTTGGTTTATATTCAACATTATCTCAACAAGAAGTCTATTGCTGAACATGAGTTTTAACTTATAATGCCCCTCACTCCACTTCCTTAGGAAAACTACTAGGTTTTTTTTGTGTGTGTTTTGCTTTTTGCCTTGGCTACGCTGGACCTCTTGATAGAACAAAAACTCCCTCCTCAGAATATAAATGCCGTTCATGGGAGGGTGCTTAATAAATAATAACTGATGATGATTTGTATCTCTCTAGTCCTATCCCAATTTTGGAGAACTACTCATCATTTCAAAGTTATGCAGTTTCTGTACCATCAATGTTTATGGGTACTGATATCACTATCAAGCCACATTATAAAATATACTGGTAACATGTTAACATTAATAGACATGTTAAAAGTTTAGTTTTTGTTGAACAGTTTAACACAGTGTGAGGAGAAAAAAAGACTCTAGGATGCCTTCTAACTAAAACCACATCTTATTCACAACTCTCGTTCAGTAGTTTTACTCAGTTTGTAGGGTCTTTCATGTACATACCAAGCTATGTAAATTTTCGATTTATTTAATGCAATCACACAATTACCACTTACGTTATTTCCAAGCCTGTTAAAACGCTGCAACTTAGATATTTGGTGAGGTGAGGTGGAAATATACCACGTTTTAAAATAAAATTTCATTTAGAAATACTAAACAAAAAACAAACGTAAAAACTCATTTACTGTCCTGGAACATGTTGTCTTAAGGTATTTTCAGTTATCTTTGAAGAGTGGTCAATTTGCATTTGTTGTTTTATTGGGTTGTCAAGCTGTTTTCATTCATTCATGAAATGTTTTAGTGCATAGCATACGACAGCTGTCCTGTAGTAGGCAGTGGTGGTGGGGAGATGAACGATGAATATAAGAAGCCTAAGTAATCTCTGCTCTGGAGGAGGTATTTCATCGTTCTGTCATGTTTCTTTACAAATGTTGGATGGAACCCTTATCACAGGGATGAGAGTAGGCTGGGGGAAAGCATTTGATATGTCCTCCTATCCTAATCACCTCCCCCGCCACCCCGCGCCTCCGCCCCAGCCTCAAAGAAATTTATGTAATCCTGATATAAAACCCAGGTGAAAACTGAAAAATATAGTTTCTTTTCTATTAGTTCTGGGGCAATGTTAAAATTGCTTTTCATTAAGGTAAACAATACAGAAAAAAGCTGGGAGAGAACACCATCACCACCCCCATGACCAAATGATCTGACTGACATCCATACTTCCCTACTGTCTTTTTTAAAGCTAAGGCTGTGGGCCACACAGTGGTGATAGACAAATTAATAGGGACTGACCTGAAGATCCTGGGCTAAAATTCTATTTAGTAACGGCTGATGATGATATGCTGGCTAATGTCTACAGTTAGATACAAAAAATTATGAGACTCATTATTCATACTGCCTTACTATAAGATGCATTGCTTCACACACACGTGAAAGGTATCCAGTAATAACTGCCCTGTCTCTAATGAGCCCATTGTCCACAATCCCTTATTTTAAATCTTTGGGATTCTGAATTCACATTTTGTTTTGTTTTGTTTTAGAGAAAGTAATACGTTACACACAATGTGTAGATGTAATACTCCCAAGTGGCATCTTAGAGGCCCATATTCTAAAAATTAATATTCCTGTTATAAAATACAGGAATATTACATTGTAGAAAAATAAACACGATCAATGTATTTATAGTACAAATTGTTTTGGTTCTTCCAGCAAACTTTGCTATAATAAGCCTATGGAAAAAATTGAATTTCAAAGTTTTTTGGACTTTGGGAATGAAGATGCTTCGGCTCCCTAGTGTTGGAGCACGTCTACATAAAGTAAAAGCAAAGAACAGGATCTCACAGCTTAAAGTCATTTTCTTAACACACAAAAATAAGTCATGGCTACACAGTATTAGGAATAAGGTTTGGCTTTATTCTCCCAATTTTTTAGACTTAAACTGATTTCTACCATAACCCATGGCTCAAAAGCAATATACTTAAACGATGAAACATACCTTTTTCCTCAAAATTTCGATGTAAAATTAAAATACATCTAATTTGCTGGAAATTATGATAAGTGGCATACTCTTTCTATAAAAAGGACTAATTCTTTTAACCAAGGTGTTCCAATTTTTGAAAATGAGTAGAGATGAGAAATAAATTCTTATAAATACTAATCTGAATACAGTGCTTACAAGTAAGTTATAGTTTGACACTCTTTCATTTTACATCTAGGTTGACTTCATAGTAGTGCTTAGTGAAGATGAAAAAAATTGGGATGATCAACCCGCAAGATCTTTCTTAAGAATTGCATAATTCTATGACCAAAAAAGTAAACAATCATTAACACTAGGCGTTACTAGTTTGGGAAGTGTAACCTATATACTTCTATGTTCTTGTTATCACATTTTAATTTAATTACCCACAGGTCAACCCCACTACTCAACTATCCTTTCACCCACCCTTTCGTTCGTTTGTTCATTCATTCCTTAGTTAACTCTCTTGGCCATACATTCATCCACTCAACAAATATTGACTGAGTGCTACTATGTTCCTGGCTCTGTGGCCGGTTCTGGGTTGCAGTTAAGACCAGGACAGAGGCCTCTCCTATAAGGAGCTCCGTCTAGTAGGGGAGACGGACAAGCATAGGGCGAACAAATACACTATATCATAATGCAATAAACGTAAAAACAGAAGAACAAACAAGATACAGAGATAGCAGAATAAGAATTGATTTTATCTGTGAAAGGCTGAGGGAATTGCATTTGGACTGGGTTTTGAAAGCAAGGAATTGGATTACCCAGTCTGTAAGGGGTATCAGCTCTAGACAAGGAACAGCATGTGTGGAGACCGGGAGGCGTAAAATAATGTGGTGTTTTGGCACTCAGGGAAGCCTGGTATCACTAGAATACACAGAAATCACTATTTCTTCCTCTTTGAAAAATGCAGATGAAATTAGCTAGTTTTTTGAAATTTGACATGAGTCTTATTCTCCAAGGTTTCTGAAAGAGTTCTATCAATAAAATCTGTCTGACAATTTCTAAACTGCCTTAGAATGTAGTTTGGTGTTAAGACTTTTCCAACCAGTTGCTACTTTTCCCCTTTCACAGATCTTTTTCTCCCCCTTCCTCTAGCTACCGTTTAGCAGGGAGACACCATGCCGCACTGACCATCGCCATCCTTCTCTTCACCGATTGGCAGCAACGGCAACACAGGGTCCCTACTGTACTAGGGGTTTTTGTCTGGGGTATTCAGCTAACATCTAACTTAGTCCTGAGTCCTTAAGAAAAGCTGAACAGCTGTTTTAGGCAAATGAGCTGAGCAGAAGCAGGAAATTTATCAGATGCATTTCCTTGGAGAAGCTGGTTGTCAGTTACGGCGGAATTGACTTCTTTCCTTCTAGGTTCTCTGACTTATTTAATGTAAGGGACTACACACATCACAGACTCAGGTCTTTAGGACCCAGAGGTCAGAGGTCATCACAGGGAACCCTCAGCCTGACTTAGGAATTGTTGAAGTCACCGATATACTATAAACGATGGAAAACCAGTATCACATGGAGGGGCTTAACGTAGGTTTTATTAACATACAAATAGGAGAAATTTACTAAGGGTAGTAACAATGCTATCAGTAGACTTTCCCTAATAATTGTGAATAAATATTTTGGTTCACAATTTTGTGAGCTAGAACTCTTACCACATCCTTTTTACAACTAGAGTGAAAGAGGGAAAAAACATTTACTGAGGAACTAGTTATGAAAGGCAATAGAATAGATGTTGACTTGGAGGTGAAGGGAAGAGATGAGGAGAAGGTGGAGGGAGGAGTAGCTACACCTGTAACCGCAAAGGTAGCAGCCCATCAGGTACACAGGGACACCGACTCGGAGAGGCTACGCACTGTCATGTTAGCGGCAGGCTAGTTTTGCTGCCATCCTACGTTCTTGAAAAGCAGCAGCAGGAGGCAGAATAGTGCATGGTTAGCAACAGGGTTTCTAGAATCAACTGACATGGGCTCAAGGCCCAGCGTGGTCACTTCTGACCTTGAGAACCTGGTCTGTCTAAGCCCCGGTTTCCTCATCTGGAAAAACTGGGGATGATGGATTTGTACAGGGTCGTTGCAGGAGTGTAATGCAATAGTACCTGTGAAGCGAGGAGTGCAGCACCCAGCACGTGGTGCACGCCCCACAGATGCCAGTGCTGTTATTTTTAAGAGAGGCACAGACTGGCGTGTGACGTGCTCCTTCGGCCTAATGAGAGCACAAGAGGGCTGGAAGCCAAGGTCTCAGCCTGAGTTCCCAGTCTGACACTCCACTGTGTCAAATTGACTAACAACAGTGAACCACGATGAAGGTGACACAGACCAGGGCAAAACGTTTCCTATGGTTGAGACAAAACTTTAGCTCACTTTAGTGTGATGAAAGACAGAAAGAATAAATTCCTCGTATTTTCTTCATAATTGTGGTGTATCACAGAGTGCTTTCATATAAGTTTGAATTCTTTTCTATAATGTTTTGTGAAATTTAGTCAATTCAATTAGCTTTCTAACCTTGCTTTTTTGCGGGGCGGGGGGCGGTAAGGAGGACTTGGAAGACATAACTGACTTCATATATGACAGACATATGCCCAGGTCAGTTCCTAACAATGTACTGAACCACAAAGGTAACTGTGGGAGAGCTGACTTTATGTCAAGCTCTGATTTTGACTATATTCTACTGTGTTATTTGTTTTCTTTTTCAGTTTAATAATAAACACTATTTGTACCTACCATTTATTGAGTGCTCATTAAGCACCAGATGGCAAGCCACCTGCTTTATCCACAGTATTTTATCCAATTCTCACAACTGGCCATGAGGGAGGTATTATCACTCCCATTGTATAGATGAGAAAATTGAGGCTCAGCAGCACTAAGCAACTTGCCTAAGGTCACCTGCAGCTTAGCGAAGAAAGATGTGATCTGAATCTGCATCTCTCTGACTGCAAAATTTGTCAGTGACACTGCTAGCTCCATGTTAACAGATAAACACGTTTAACTGCTTATTTCCAACCACTAGCAAAAGACATTTAAAGTTCATTTGGAAAAGAACATATTCAGGGCATATTTTACCTTTTCCCAAGCACAACTGCTCCTGGGTCTTGAGATTTCGCCTCCAGCTCCTGAACTTCATCCACTAATGTTTTAAAAGCAGTCCTCTTGATACTGCAAAAAAAAAAAAGGGTAGAAGTATTCGTGTGAAGATTTAAGACTTTATGAAACTAGTTTTGATCATGCTGCTGCTAAGTACAACAGTAACCAGTGTACAAGCAATTTTTCCATAGAATCTAAAAAACTACAGTAGGGACTTCCCTGGTGGCGCAGTGGTTAAGAATCTGCCTGCCAATGCAGGGGACATGGGTTCGAGCCCTGGTCTGGGAAGATCCCACTTGCCGCAGAGCAACTAAGCCCGTGTGCCACAACTGAGCCTGCACACTAGAGCCCGTGAGCCACAACTACTGAGCCCGTGTGCCACAACTACTGAAGCCCGTGAACCTAAAGGCTGTGCTCCACAATAAGAGAAGCCAATGCAATGAGAAGCCTGCGCACTGCAACGAAGAGTAGCCCCCGCTCGCTGCAACTAGAGAAAGCCCGCGCGCAGCAACAAAGACCCAACACAGACAAAAATAAATAAATAAATTTATTAAAAAAAAAAAAGACTACAGTAATTCTGGGCATTAATATAATTATAGAAACAATAGTCATAAAATAAATGGTTTACGTTTACAATATTAAAACTCTCAGTTATTAAATAAGCATCACATTAACTAACATTAATGATATCTTTTTTGTGGGAAGAGAGGATACTTTAAAACTTATAATCCTTGAGAAAGATTAGTAAAGTTGTAGTTTCTTCTATTCTGTTTTATGCATGTTTAGAATCAGGCAAGCAAAAATTCCCTTTCACAACTACTGTTCACTAAAAATTTATATATATATGTATTTGGAGGTAAAAGAATTTTTTCTTCTACCTTGAATGGGTTTTTCAGGCTGATTAACAAAAATGTTAATTGAAGCTACCTGCTTTACTTCTGTTCGCTCTTTTAAACTAACTTAGTTTTCTAATTCTTCAATCACTCCTTTCTTCTTTATGTAGAATTAATATTACTAATTCCTATTCTGTAAGCTCTACACTAGAGTTAATGTTACAACTAGAGAAATCTGAGGATTAATATGCATCTGTGTTGTTAATGACATAACTGAGTATTATACTTACACTTTGTACACCACGTCAAGAAGCAAAGATGCCACAGGGATGAATAACAGGCCTGTCCAAAAGACTCCGGAACTGAACAACATGGCTGCCTGAGTAAAAGCATCAGAAACAGTATTACTTTAAAAACCAAGAAACACATCATTCGTGTTTAGTTTTCATATGATTTCAAGTAAAATAATTTTAAGAATCTCATTCTGCAGGAGAGTAAACAATAACTCTGAATTCACACTTGTGAAATATTTGGAATTAAAAGCCAAATGTATTAAAACATGCATTTACTACGTTTCTTTTTTTCCTTCAAGTAGCCAATACAACAAAGTTTTATCATGTGCCAAATCTTTTCATAGTTTTATGTGAAATTTTTATTACTGTGATCAAAATAATGGAGTAATAAACTTTGACCTTCTTTTATAACTTAGAATATAAAAATTTATCTTTTTGAGCGAACTTCAAACATACACTGGATTAAATTCTCTTATAATACAACATGGAAAATCAATCCTAATTAAAAGCTACACTTACTATTGCTGGCACATAAAAATTTGCTTTTCTAAAATATTGCATGATACTAAAAGATCATCCAGATAAATCATGAATGCAGTATAAACAAATTAATTAAGGAATCTATGAAAAATAACAATTTGATATTAGATAGGAATAATATTAATTTTTGTTCAAAGATTTACATAACTTGTTTCGGTGCATCCTGTTATTGCTAAAGTCAAGCCAAACGTTTAGTATGTAAAACCCAAATAAAAATGTATTAAAATAACTTTAAGCATTCCTTTGTATTAAATCCCAAATTGCGATATCAGAGCCTTTGGGGTTGCAAAGAAAATGATTCTATAATAAAAATCAACAAATTCTATTAGTTATTTGCGATTCTAATAAAAAAAATCCCTTTATAATGTAATTAGATTACTAGAGCTTAAAAGGGATAGTGTCATATAATAAAACCAAAAGGGATATTTTGCTTCACTTCGAGTCTATTTGTTTAATCAAGAATAAATTTGCAGTACCTATTTAAATCCATAGACGTATTGTTATAACTCCATTATGAAGTAGCCAACCAACGCACACACATTTACATCCCATTAAAACTCACGCAAGAAATTTTTTTCTTTAACCGGGTCAGGAATTAAAAATGATTCAGAGTTTAATTCGTATAGGCAGGTTCACAATTACACATAAACAGTCCTAATCAATCAATCCTTATCAAATACAAAGATTACAAATTTTAAGTTGTGTTTCAGATTACCTATTCATTTTGACTCTCAACTGGAGACCAGGAGCTGCTGTTTAAAATTTTTTCTACATGAACACAAGCTTATTGATACGGACTCTTGGTACGAGGATACTCAGGTTTCCCTCTATGTAGGCTGACACAGCTCTGAACACAACGTTAAAATAAGAACATGCTATTACCCAAAATTTCAGAAAGTAAATGTTGCCACGTGGATTCAATGGAATAGCACCCACATTGTAGATACCACCAAGACGAAAGATATTCACATAAAAGTCATTTTATTTTATAAGCAAAACATGATCTTCGACATGCTTGCTGACATCCTCAATAGTGAAAACCAACAATAACTGTGTAATAGGAAATGTCCATCAAGTCAGTGGGTTTTGTTTAGTTGGAAGGAAGCTTTTGAGTTAGGTAATGACTGCAAAACGGCACATTTCTTTTTCCTTCTATGGGAAAAAGGTAAGATGAGATTCTAAGTCATGTAACTGAAAATACCTCTTTTACTTGGCTTAATTTTATAATCTCTTTTAATTTGGGGGCAAGAGAAGAAAGATTTATTCTCGCCTTTGCCACCCTGTATTAAATGTCCACTGGTGGTGAAGGAGGCCGCTAATTCTGACCATTGTAATGTTAACTATGACGGGGAGACTGGCGCCCACTATTCAGTCCACCAGCCTTTGGCTTTGCAAAGGAACGCCATGCATTGAAGGGAAAGAAGTTTTTCTGCGTCATATCTGAAAGCCTGTCAGATTTTTTTTTCTTTTGCAGAGTTAATCCAAACCTAAAAGATTTAAAGCCGACATTCGCATTAAAGACAGAGAGCCTCTTTGTATTTTTTGGATGAAGAGGGGGGGGGGAAATAAAATCCCACAGAGGTATTTCCTTCCTTTCTGTACAAGAAAGCTCCCCCTCACTCTGTAGAGACCATTTTTGTCTCTAACTTTTCACATCTCTCCACTCGCAGGCAGGTCGGCTGGGAAAAGACGCCTGATCCCGCAGACAATGGGGGTGGGGGGTCAGGAGCAGCCTGTCCGGGGCCGGGCTCGCGCTCCCTCTGCCAGCGGCTGGCAAGTCGCTCCTAACATGGGAGATTGGGGGGCCACGCCAAGCAGCCCCGACGCCCCTCCTCGAGGCCCTTTGAAACCAAATGGAATCTGCCACAAAAGTGCCTCCCGGGGGACTTGAGAAAGGATCAGCCCAGGGAGCTGCAAAGCCAGTACACTTGAGGGCACAGGTCCTGCTCCGGGAACAAACAATTGCTTGTCTGCAGAGCGATGCTGTCTCAGCATCGGGCCACGCGGGCTTCAAAAATGAACCATCACTGCCTGAAAACGCAAGCTGCGGCAGAGGAATGAGGAATTGTTTTGAAATTTCCCTGTGAACTTGCAGAGAAAGAACGTTTGAGAAAATCCTAGCTCACGTGCAGTTAGCTAAGCCGAGGGGCCTGAGCAGATAAGAGGGCTTACCTTCTGACCCACAGTGAGGTGACCCCTTGGTACCCACGTTCCCACACAGAGAGGAACACTTACCATTTCACCTGCAGTGTCTCCCATGTTCAGTCTTGGAGGAGAGAATTTCGATGTGCTACCTGCCTACAAACTTTCAGCAATGCACTTTTTAAGTCTGTCCCTCCTTTTACCCTATAAATGTCCAAGTGGGGAACTAGGATGCTGATTCTTCGCTTAAGTACAGACACTATCTAAATAAGAAGGCTCCCTGGGGAGTCCTAAAACTATATCCGCGGACCCCAACTAGAGCAGGGCTGGTGATAAACAGCCCTGGAAGTGGTGGTGGCTCTGCCTGTCCCAGCTCTCAGAGACGGAGGGAGTAACTTCGGGGTCTCTGCTTCCTCAGCTGTAAAGTGGATTGTAAGAATTAAACCAATAATGTTTATAAAGTGGCTGCTTTTATTACTACCACTGATTATTAACAAACGTTCCTTTCTTCATTTTAATTTTCAAATTCCTTTAAACACTCGAGTCTTGTGTTCTTTTCAGTAATCTCTCCCATGAGCTTCAAGGAAGGAAATTTTTATCACAACATCAAATTAAGTGTAAGTTTATAAATGTCATGGTTTTCATCACATTAACATCACAGTATATACTCATCTCAAGACTGAAACTGGCCGAGTAACTGAACCCTAATAAATTGCCATTCATCTCAATTTGCTAATGTAGGAAATGGAGATAAAATTGTTTTCATAAAAATTATTAAAGATTGCATGGGCACAATATATTAATTTGGAAGGGAAAATTCAGAAAACAGTGCCGTAAAACTTGGTTAGTTTCTTCTGTCAGGGGGGGAGGGCAGCAAGATAAATTAATATAAATAATATAAATACCAGAGGAGTTACGAGTTAATGTTAATAACAACAACAAAAAAACAAGCAGTGATTATTAACTGTCTAGATAAAACTTTATAAAAGGACTTTCTAAGCTTAAAAACAGTGGGAAAAGAGCTATAAAAAGAAATGCTTTAAAGAACTGACCCATGAAAATGGAGAAGTTCCACGTGTTCAAAAAGAACTTAACTAAAAAATAAATGATACATAAGAACTTGGGAAAATGGCTGCCACAAGTATATGAAATTCTGCACTAAAACCTGATTATAAAAATAGACCACTTATCTTCATAAGAATAGCTAAGATTCCAACAGATAGGCAAAAGACCTGAGAAGGTATTCACAAAAGCAGCAGCAAGTAATCAACAACATGGAAAAATGCTGGGCCTCTCTGTAGTCACAGAAACATTACCAAATTAGATCAGATTTAAACAATTCATGATCACACTTGGAGGAGTGGGGAGGTATGGTGAAACAGGTATGTGGAGTAATTTACATTCCCATCAGCAATGTACTTGCCTTTGGGAAAGGTAATTGACATGTGCATCAAGAACACAAACATGCATTCCTGTTAATTTGATAATTCAACTTCTGGGACTATGTGTTGAAATCTGGTACAGCTTTTACATACAGGTTAATATCCTATGAAACTGTTCTGTGGTCACTAGTCCTGAAAGCGCTCCCTCCAGAAGCCTGTCATGGCCCAGGGCTTAGTAAAGGTATAAACAAACCACAGCATACCCTTCCTGGAGAGTCACAGGGCAGAGTAGCGTGTTTAAGGCTTTGAGAAATCACAGTAAAGAACCTACTGAATAGTTTTTAAAATCAAGGTTTCCAAAATACATTTATCGACCATGGAACACTTTTTCCTATATACTGCTTTCTAACATCCCAAGGAGCTAATTTTGCGGAATGCAAATATTCATTGTGCGTGTTTTAAAAATAGTAAAACATCAGTGAAAACTAACAGGAAAAACTACGTGGCTGGTTAAGTAAATGTACGTCTATATGAGATAATACTGTCCAAGCTATTAAAGATGCTGTTCGAAGAGCGTAATTGTTAGGAAGCTGATTGTTTGGACAAGTCCTGAATAAATGGAAAGGTAGACTATCCTGGCATTCTCTCAGGAGCCTTCTGTTATCATATACACACACTCCCTGGGAAGGTTGGAAGTTTCTATTATCTACATGGGGATAGTCACGGTCTCTCCCTGTGGCTTAGATCTCTTGCCTGTGCTTCAAACACAGACCAGCCAGCTCTGAACTTGAATCTCAAAGAGGCACTTCAAACTTAATACATTCCCCAACTGAACACACACTGTCTTCCTCCCAGACCTGCTCTTTCTTCGTGCAATCTCTTCAGGGAAGTTTCATCACCACCTGCCTGAGACAGAAGCTGGGCTCTATTCTTGAACTGCCTCTTGATACTATATCTGCTTTATCACCAGGTTCTTTTGTGCTTTAGTATCTTCAGACCTATCTACTTCTCGCTCACCCTGCTGCCATTACTCCAGTCCAAAACTTGCCTGTCCTCCTAATAGCCTCATGCGTGGACTTGCTGACTCCCGTCCTGCTCTGCTTCTAGCCAGTCCCCCCACTACAGCCAGAGCCACAGTGCAAATTAGCTTTGAGCAGTTCTTGGATTAAACCCTTTCAGTGGCTTTATACCAGCCTCAGGATGGAGTACAAAAATCCGTAATATGATTTCATGACCTTTCCTACCTGACTTCTGATTACGTCTCCTACATCATCTCTCAAGCCAGCCCCCATCTCTAGCTTCACAAAGTGTTTCAGATTTTGGAATCTGCCCAAGCTTACTCTCGTCCTTGGACCCTGTATCTGTGACTCCTGCTTGCTCTTTAGTTTTCACATCAGATGTCACTGCTTTCCTTAGACTTGGGTTAGCTGACCCTACTTTGTGCCTCCACTTTGGTGGTAACTATTACCCATTTTCTAGTTGCAGACTATAATCCCTGTAAGAGGAAGAAATATATCTTGATGAATTCTTACAGCCCAAGTGCTTAACCACCAGCCAGGTGTTCAATAAATAACTGTTGAATAAATAAGTTCTTACAACCTAGTGTTTAGAGCAATTAAAGGTCAAAAAACACCAGAGCCTTGGGACTATATTCCTGAGATGTTTGGCTTTCTTGTGCTCTGGCATGGAGTTATTCTGGGAGCAGTTATAACTAGATATTTATGTGATTTGGGGAGAGAGGAGAAGGGCTTGATTCAGCTCCCTAACCATCCTTTTCCAATAGAGGTCATTTTATCTGTTACAAAGGCCGAGTGACATGCATTAAAAGCTAAGCATGTTAAATTACCTTCCCCATCTCCCTTTTGAATCAACAGAAATATTTTGGCAAATCCAGGGAAAGTATGATAACTAAAAGTAACAATTTTTTTGTGGGAGGGGGCGAGGAAGGGATGTAGAATGGGCAGGAAGAGAAGGAAGGTCTCATACCGGCATTAATGAAGACTTTTCTTAACTACACAACATGACTATTTTGCTACGTTAAATAAAAAGAATATAAAATCCCAGTCTTCTCTGTCTCGGCAAATATAAACTTTATCCTTCCAGCTGCTCTGGCCAAAAAACTTGCTTTTCCTCCTTTTCTCTCAGACCACACTTCCAATCCATTGGTAAATCTGATCTGCTCTATTTAAAAAAAAAATCCACATATCAATGTTTATAGCAGTATTATTCACAATAACCAGAAGGTGGAAACATCAACAGATGCGTGGATAAACAAAATGTGGCTTATTAATACCATGTGCTATCATTCAGCCTTAAAAAGGAATGAGATTCTGGCGCAGGCTACAAACAGATGAACCCTGAAGACATTTCGCTAAGTGAAATAAGCCAGATACTAAAGGACAAATATTATAGGATTCCACTTACAAGGGGTACCTAGAGTCATCAAGTTCAGAGACAGAAAGTAGAATAGTGGCTGCCAGGGGTTGGGGGGAAGCAGTAACGGGGAGTTATTGTTTGATGGGTCTAGAGTATCAGGTGGGGAAGATGAAAAAGTTCTGGACGTGGATGGTGGTGATGGTTGCACAACACTGTGAATGAGCTTAATACCACTCAACAGTACACTGAAAAATGGTTAAAATGATAAATAGTAAGTCATATATATTGTATCAAATAAATTTAAAAATTAAAGAGATTCTGGGGCTTCCCTGGTGGCGCAGGGGTTGAGAGTCTGCCTGCCGATGCAGGGGACACGGGTTAGTGTCCCGGTCCGGGAGGATCCCACATGCCGCGGAGCGGCTAGATCCGTGAGCCATGGCCGCTGAGCCTGCGCGTCCGGAGCCTGTGCTCCGCAGCGGGAGAGGCCACAGCAGTGAGAGGTCTGCGTACCGCAAAAAAAAAAAAAAAAAAAAGCAAAAACATCAATTTTTACTGATATGGGAGGTATTCAGAGGAAGAGGCAAGGCTTCAGCTAGCCAGGCGAGGGAGGGTGCATTGTCTATGACCTGTTTCCTACTCCCGGTTCACCAGCTGATCAGAAAGTGAAGAATAAGAATTTAGGGAAATACTGTGTGTGGACACGTTTGTCACCATGGACATTGCAGAGTCGGGAGGCATCTGAGGGGACATACACTCAATGGTATCTGTCTAAACGGTACAACTAAACAAGTTATAATAAAGCTGCCCTTTTCAGTCACACTCTAACCTTTTTCTGCACTTAGAATTATTTTCCTAGGTTAGATCACAATCACAAGGAGATGTATTTTTTTTTCTTTTCCCCCAAACAGTTCTCTAATGGAAAGAAGTGATTTAATAGTGATCCTCTTATTCAGAGACATGGTATGTTTATTTATTCAACTCATTTAAAAAATATTCTCTCATTTTTGTCAAATTTTCCAGTTTTTTTTCCCATTAACCATACACACATCTGGCTAAAGTCTCTCGTTGCTGTTGTGAATGAGACCTTTCAAATTTTTTGGGTAGGAGGGCTATTTATCTTTGAGATTTAGGGCTTTTCCAAGGGAGTTAGCAAGTTTTGGAGAGAACTCCCAAAGCTTATATTACATATAGCTTGTATATCCTGTTATGTGCTTCTTAGGATTTGGTTGGGTGGGGTGTCCAAGAGTTTAATTAAATCTGAGTTTAATTGTTCTTTCTGGCTCTGGCTTCTTTGAAACATCCTGGTAGAGCAACTCTTCAGAGATGATCTGTACTGTGATGTGGTTTTGTGACCCTCAGAACCCACAACTCCCACTTTTCTTTTGTTTCAGAGCCATCTACCAAGTTATGAGATCATTTAACTTCTCTTGCTTCCTCCTATGTTTCAGTTAACCCTTCTGGTCTCCTCTGGAACCATCTTCTTCATGAAATCATTTTCATCAAAAGAAAAAAAAAATCAGTGCTCAACTTCAGGTTATGCAGGTATTGTTTCTTTTCATACAAACTTTCTGGACCTTTCCCACCAAGTTGTGGCTCTTCCCTCCTTACTGCTCCTCAATGCTTCATCTCTGCTGTATCAGCTGAATGTTTCTTTGGAAAAGGTAGACTCTCTTGCTGTATTTCACTTTCAGTCCCATCTCATCCCACCGCAGTTACCCACATGGTATCTCCTCCTCCAGCTCCCTTTCTCAGGGGACTGGGGAGGCTGACTCACTGAGCCTGAGATACAGTGATACTCTTTAGTACCCTGAAAGCTGAAACCCACAAGGTTAACATCTATATTTTAATGGCAAAATATCAATGTTATATACACAGAATGCTTTTTTTTTTTTTTTTTTTTTTTTTTTGCGGTATGCGGGCCTCTCACTGCTGTGGCCTCTCCCGTTGCGGAGCACAGGCTCCGGACGCGCAGGCTCAGAGGCCATGGCTCACGGGCCCAGCCGCTCCGCGGCATGTGGCATCTTCCCGGACCGGGGCATGAACCCGTGTCCCCTGCATCGGCAGGCGGACTCTCAACCACTGCACCACCAGGGAAGCCCCACAGAATGCTTTTAACTGCATCGAAATTCTGCCTTCTCCTGGCAACACTGCCACTGATGTATGGAAACGACATCAGATGATCAAAATCAACTCTGCTTTCAGATATTATTGTGTTACTTGAATGTAAACTTGCAAAGGTTTCTTAAAGCGTCTTTGTGACCAAAGCCTGGGAAACACCATGGCGTGACAGAGATTTCCAAGTTGTGGGAGCCTTTCTCAGAAATTTAACCCTTTCTGTCTGAATTCGTTATAGTACCTGGGCATGGAGTTGAACTGAGAGGTACATAAGTATAACTGGGTCAACACTAAGTGGTGAACTCTGCACTTTAACCAGAGAGAAATTTCAAGCTCATGCGAACTTTGGCTTGAAGAGGTGAACTTCCACTGAAAGTCTTCAGTGGCTACACATCTTGGGTGGTGAGGCTCAAAACATCCCTCGGATAAAACCCAAAGACAGAGGAATACCCATGCCAAGTTCTATGGTCTGGAGCTTATCGCTGAGAAAGGTCTTTGATGTCTTATTTTAGCTCAACAGAATTCTTGCAAATTTTCGATTATATTATGTGATACATATTCATGCCAAAATATAAAAAATGTTCTTCATCACTCACTAGCTTATTACTAGCATTTATATATCACGTCCTCTGACCTGAATCTGTGTTCTATGGCCTCAGGTACCTTCTGGAATACTATGTATTTCATAAGGAATTGCAATCTGCCACAGCTTAATGTAATGATGTAAATACATTCGGGTAACTTTCTGTGATCTGGTCTTGGCTACACTTCTCAGTTCCAACTTCCCTCTTTGCTTGGGCTGCTCTCTAGCTGGAAGGCCCTTCTTTCTCTTGGCTTCCTGCACAGTGTGGGGAACAGCAGTACCAAGAAACCTTTCTAAACTCTCCGAACTGTAGCCTGGGGGGTTGAGTGCCCTCTCCTCTGCTAGCCCCTGCGAATCCTGATCAAAATAACTAGCGTCTTACATTCTAATGATCTGTTGATCTGTTGGTTTGCTCATGACTCAAGCTCCTCAGGACTCTCTTTTTTCAACTTTTGATCCACTGACACCCAGTATAGGTCCTGACACAAGGCACTCCATAAATCTCAGTTGAATTGAGCTAAATTGGACTCTTATATGGGATGAATTATTACTTTCTCCATAAAAGTAGATAGAGCAGAACACCCAGAAAATAACTAAGGAGAAGGGTGTTTTGGATAAACCCCAATATGTTTGCAATTATACCAGAAGCTCTTGATTACTCAGAGACAAAGAAAACCCTTGGTTTGGATTATCCCAAACAAACAAACAAAAGTCTTAGAAAATATGCAAATTGTTCCAAACAAAGAAAATCTTAGAAAATATGCAAATCAGATGCCAGTTCACATCGTTTATGTGCTCTTTTTCCCCTTGGACATTCCTGGGTGGTGGTGAGGAAATGAAGAAGGCGTGATCACCCTGCGGGACTAAGAACCAATGTTCAATCTAGATGAATGATGCAAAAAACAACATTTGCATCTCCACCCTCCGGAAATAAATGATTAAAAGAGATGTTCAGAGGAAAAGGAAGAAGAGCTAGTTGGGACCTAGATCAATCAGAAGCTAACTTTTTTTTTTAAAGTAAAATTTGACTGTGTATCAATATATACTGAGAATTGAACATGCAAAAATAGCCCTTCTAAAAAGGAATCAAGAGCACTAGAAAATGTATGGCTCTGAAACTTTATTTTCTAGGGATATAGTTCCCAGAATAGTAAAAGTAATTAAGAACAGAATTTGTTTTGCTTTGTTTTATTTTAATCTTCTTTATTGTGCTGTTTAAAAAACTTAAAAGTACCAGAAAAATGAGGACAAAATTAGTAACAAAATATTCTTTTTTATTATGAGAATTATAATTTTAAAATGTTCTGATGTTACTGGAGAAGTTGTATAAGATAGGGCACCTTATCTCAATGCTCAGTATGCTTACTTGTTATATCATTCTTAAAAGGTTTTATAATTTTGTGATGGCTCTGTATTTTATCTTCTTAAAAACCATCTCATAAAGCATCAATTCTCTGATTACTAGTAATTCAATCTGTGAAACATAATGGCCTATATTTCAGATTGTAGGAAGTTTTTTCTTTAAAAAATTTATTTTCCTGCTTTATTGAGATATAATTGATGTATAACATTACGTAAGTTTAAGGTGTGCAGTGTGCTGATTTGATATATTTGTACATTGCAAAATGATTACCACTGTAATATTAACTAACACCTCCATTCCGTCATCTAATTACCATCTGTTTTAGGAAATTATATTTTAAAAACTCGGAACTTCAAAAACCATTTACCTATGGACATATAAATGCTAATATATGGCTGAGTAATATTCCATTGTATATATGTGCCACATATAGCTGATTCACTTCGTTGTACGGCAGAAACTAACACAACGTTGTAAAGGAATTATACTCCAATAAAGATGTTAAAAAAAAAACACCTAACATATGGCTTATGTTGAAAATTTATTGACTTTCATGGCAGAGACTTCTAGTTGCCTCCCAATATATCTCCTCTCCCCTTCTTAGATGCAACCACTTGAATCCTGGCTGAACACCTTCTCCTCTAGCTCAGACTATGTTCCTCCGGCTCTCTTACTGCAGCTAGGTATGGCCATGTGACTAGCTTTTGGCTAATGAGAGCTAAGAGGAAATGTGGTGGGCAATGTCTAGGAAAGAACTTCGGAGAGAAAGGGTTAATCCTTCTTTCCTTTCTTGTTGGCTGGAATGTTGATAAAATGGCTAGAGCTTAAGCAGCCATTCTGGACTACGAAGAAGGACACGAAAGTTGACAGTGCAGCAAGATAGAAGAAATCTGGTCCTGGATGACTGTGCAGCTGCCATACCAGTCTGGAACTACCGGACACCACTGGACATTTTTTCACATGAGAGAGAAATGTTTCTATCTTGTTTAATCCACAGTTACTTCTTTTTTTAACGTAAAAAAATATGCCATAAAATAACTTGCTTTGCATGATACATGCTAGGGAGCCTTAGTGATAACTTGGAACCAAGCAGCTTTTGACCTCATTGATGATCTCTTTTCCTTACCATCTCATGGAATGCAAGAATTGTGTCCAGTTGTGAGCTTTATTGAAGTAGATGGCACAGTGACATTCATGGTTTCTTTTATGAGCATTTTTGATTGCTCCCTGGCACGCAACTCAAAAACAAGCTGTACTGGTCTTATGAGCCAGAGTGCTGCGCTTATAGGGGTGATATGCTTTCTGCCCATCTCACTGGCTCCATCTCATAGCACTCTTTCCCACTCTCTCTGCTCCAGCTACACTGACATTTTAGTCTTTGAATCTACCAGGCTCATTCCTGCCTCCGAGCTTGGGCACGGGCTGTTCCTTCAGCCCTAAAATATTCTTCTTCACATGGAGGCATCTCCACATCATTGGAATTTCCGCTTAATCATCTGTTCTCGAAAAACACCTTCCTGGAGCAGCCATTACATTCCTGTCCCTTACTATATCATCCTGTTTTCTTCCTATCACTTTGTGAAATTATCTTTAGTCGTTCAACATTTAGTCATTTGTTAACAGACTCAGTGACTGTTTCTCCCTCTCCTTGCTTCTCTCAACCTGAACGCTAATGGGTATCTTGTCTAATTAACCCATTACCTTGACACGGTGCCTAGAGCCGATTAAGCACTCGATAAATAATTACGGAATGAACGAACGCGAGAATGCACTGATTCTAGAGAACAGCCAAAGTTCTGCCGTACTAAGAGCAGCTTTGCCCAGCTTTCCACGCCTTGTTCACTGCCATGGCACTTGGGGTGCACCACATCATCCCTCACATTTATGACGTCAACAGCTCATCAATAAAAAAATGAGACCCTTAAGGGAAGTGACCAATTCTGTTCACCCTCTGCATCCTCCACTGCCTAACAAAGAGCCCGTAACACACATACGCTAGAGACTCAATATATATTTGCTCTGTATGGTAGGAAAGGGTGCTGTGTCTACAAAAAGCAATGCCAGCTCTCACAGTGACTCTAAAGAGAGCTTTAACTTTAAAATGTGTGCCAATGTCCTGATTGGCCATTACATTTGTCACATCCATGTCTCTCTTTGCTTCTCAGTGTTTCTACAAGGCTTCTCTTTACAAAATGGGCTTGGAAGTGGCCACGCAGCCAGCTTCTTTGAGACCCGTGATGATGTGCCTGTCTCATTCACTGTCAGGGCCCTGACCAATGGCATGTTTTACTGGATGGGATCCCAACTGTTGGCTCATTGAAGAGCATCTGACAGAGTTTAGGGTTCTTGTTCCCTCCAGGCTACTTGGCTAAACCCAGTAATCTTGCATGAAACTCCTTCGTATCGTAACACTGCTCCACCCTATCCGCAAGGCCTGGTCTTGTGACCAATAAATTATTACATGCTATCTAGGTAATTAAAAGCTGAGAGATGAATAAGGACTATTTTAAACCAGGAAATTCCTCATATGCAAAGTAATTCATTATGCTGGTAAAATGGGCAACAGCACAACTTAGGAAAATCGTATCACTAACGTGGTTTATTAATACCTTTCCTACAGGGGTGACACTAAAAGGGTTCAACAAAGATTTTTATTGTTTTTCAGAGAGACTTTACTAACCTCAATCAAGAGATCTGAAATTCTGTAAAACACATGCTCGTTCCCTAACGTCAATTTCCTTCAGTAGTTTTATAGATCCCTCAGGCCAGGGAGAGCAGAACCAGATGCGCTTGGGAAGACTTTACAGTGTGTGTCTGCAATGCCGCGATACATTGAAAAGCTCTGCCGATACTAAGCTTCTGGTATAAATCGTGATATGAAATGATCCTTGATGTAGCGTACTTTTTACTTTGTAATCTGGTCTACTAATCATAGTGCCTAAAATATTTTCTTCTGGAAATTCGAAAAATACCCAGTAACATCATCTAGACAAGTTGAAAAGGCAGGCCAGCATATGTTTATATAACATAGCACTTCTCCCCAGGGCCTACCTTGCCCCATAAATTGTGGTACTGGTGTGAAAAAATACAAGTCAGGTCTGAAGAAAAAAAAAAAAGGCCTCCTCTTAAATCACAACCATATTTGTGAGAGGAAAGGAAGACAGAGACAAATTTAAAGTTGCAGTCATGCTTGCCACGCTATTTTCTTTTTATTTTCCTTTCCTAAATAATTTCTTATTGTCGCATTTTCCACCTTTGTAGAATCCGCTCTCCCCCTACCCTGATGTCATAATTCTTTTTTAATTGTTAAATAGTTCAGTCATTTGTGGTACTGGGATACTTGTTAATCATTATCATTTGAATCATTATTAGGGGGCAGAGATGTAGAATTACTGTAGTGGAAACAACACTATAGGAAGGAATGTTTCCCAAGTGGCAACACCCTGGCCACCAACTGAGAACAGCCCTCCCTAGCTGCGTCTGGAGAGACTGCAGTCTGCCCTAAACGCTCAGGTATCTGGGGGATGGATTTCTGGTAACTTCAGGCATGCAGAATGTGCTGAAGGAAGGGGGAAAGAAACGATGCCTGATCAGTGATACAGGCAGCTGGACACAGCTGAAGATGGAAATATTACATGCAGATAACGGATGGCTTAGTTTACCAACCAGATGGAAGTAAGTACTTAGATTGGGGCACTGACACTAAAAGGAATTTATACCTTCGAAGTTGATAAGGCTGGGAGAAAAATGCAGAGGAATGAAAAGGTGAGAGAAGAAATGTAAAAGCGACAGAGAACAGGGTGTATGGTGGTTAAGGGAGCAGACTGGCTGGGTTCCAACAGCAGCTCAGATACTTACAAGCTGACCTTGGGAAAATTATTTAACCACTCCGTGTCAGTGAAATGCGTAATAGGAACTACCTCACGGTGTTGTGTTAAATACACAATGTTAAATGACTGAAGACATGAAAAGTACTTATGACAGTGACTGACTCTCAGTAAATGGGGCCCTGCTACCATCTGAGTGGCAACTGTACATTCTCTGATGATGTGGTTTTCAATTTCATATATATATATGTATATATATAGTCATCATCGCCAGATTTAAAATGAGATGTTAATTGTTCGATCCAACTTTCCTTCCCGGATAAGTTTTTCTTTCCTATCTCTGTCGGTTTTGAAAACATAATACCAGGAGAGGAGGGGCCCAATTCCAAACAGAGCTCCTAAAAGTGAGGAGCTCTCAGGAGTGGGTCTGAAATTTGGGATAGATATTTTCTCATCCTGCATAGGTCCAATGAGTCAAGGCAGGATCTTCAATGACCCCATGACAGCTGGGGTCATTGTACTGAAGCAGGTACTCCCGTTTAAGCCGGGATCTTACGGCCAGCCACTTGGCTTGTGCCTTCCGGGTTTCCAGATAGATATATATATATATATATATATATATATATATATATACTTTTTTTTTTTTTCCGGACGCACAGGCTCAGCGACCATGGCTCACGGGCCTAGACGCTCCGCGGCATGTGGGATCTTCCCGGACCGGGGCACGAACCCGTGTCCCCTGCATCGGCAGGCAGACTCTCAACCACTGCGCCACCAGGGAAGCCTTATATACACATTTAAAAAAAAAAAATGAGCTGGGTATTAGATATGCTGATTTTGCTATTAAGAGGACATGAGAGGCCAGGATACAAAGTGAGGCAGAATTTCTATACGTGTGTTGAGGGAGTTAGGTGGGTGTTGAGAAGAGAGAATTAAAAATCTTGGCACTTTTAAAAAGAGACGGGAATGCTTTTATATCTGGCTAACTGAGGGAAATTGATCCTGGCCCTGGGTATCCTGGGAAACAGCAGATAAATCAGGGAAATCAATGGAATGCAAGGAAAATGGCTGCAAGGAGAAAAGAAAGCATTCCCGTCTGAGAGAAAGGAATAGGAATGGGCCCTGAAGAGAAGGTAGTTACTCAAGATCTGAGAGTAACCAATGGGATTTGAGGAGAAAACCTGGGATGAATTCTCTGGGTCACCTGCTATTGCTCTGCTTATCACAAAGGTTTGTGATATGGATTTAAAAGAAACAAAGAATGCCTGGTGCACAATAAATATTGGTTCCCTTCCCTCCCCCTCGTGGTGAGCAAGGATTTTCTTTCAACATATTGAGAGAAATGGCTCTGTCTTCAGATGGGGGCTACAAAGACAAATCAAGGACATAAATTGGAAATGACTGTAAAATCCTGATCTAGGTATGAATATGCGCCCAAGCTGAATACAGAAGCATGAGATCCGTACCTGTAAGTTGCCTAACTTGTGTATAATTTGCACCCTGAGTTCCAGTTGACATTAACTAGAGCAGAATAGTCTGTGCCTTTCAACATTTTAGATACTCCTCTGGAGAGAACACAGTGAAGAGAAGTCCACAGAAAATCTGAATCCTAGGAGTTGGAAGCAACTTCGCAGGCGCAGGTGAGCAAGGCTCCGCTGAGTAGCACTACTGTCCGATGCTGGGGCTGGTTACATGAGACCAGCATTCTGTTCTGCGGCTGGAAAGCGCCACGTTGGGGAAATCTCTGGATGTTAGCAAGATGTTCTTATCTGAGCTGAACTCTGCCTCTATGTCACCTCTACTCTATCATTTCTCACGTGTTTGTGCAGAACAAGACACAGACGTAGAGAATGGACTTGAGGACACGGGGAAGGGGAAGGGGAAGGGGAAGCTGGGATGAAGTGAGAGAGTGGCATGGACATATATACACTACCACATGTAAAATCCATAGCTAGTGGGAAGCAGCTGCATAGCACAGGGAGATCAGCTCGGTGCTTTGTGACCACCTAGAGGGGTGGGATAGGGAGGGTGGGAGGGAGGGAGACGCAAGCGGGAAGAGGTATGGGGATATATGTATATGTATAGCTGATTCACTTTGCTATACAGCAGAAACTAACACACCACTGTGAAGCAATTATACTCCAATAAAGATGTTAAAAAAACCCCCAATAACAACAAGCAAGGAAAACAAACTTACTTCACGATCCTTTACTTAGCATTTATGGGGCACTAGGAGCCTGAGGCCATTATGTCAGAGCAACCAGTAAAGACACGAAGGGGCAGTGGACACGTGAGGAGGAGGGTGATCCTTCTGGCACAGCGGCTAGGGTGTAGAGGATGGAGGGAGGAAGACCGGGACGACCGACATGTCCACACATGTGAGGGGGAAGAGGCGTGGGGGAGCCAGTGCTGTCAGGAAAAAGAAAACAGAGATTCCCTCGTCCACACAAATCCTTGAAATACCTGCCACGAGGGGCAGTCCCTTCAGACTTCTAATTTCCAGATTATACACCGCAGAATCCTTTAAATAACTATGATCAGAGAAGCAGCACCGGGCAGCGTATAAGGTAGCTGACCCTGGGACCACACAGCTAAGTCAAAGCGTACCTCTGTCACTTAGTACCAGTGGGGTATCAGATGAGGTACTTAACTTCTCTATGCCTCTGTTTTCTCACCTGTAAAACAGGTATGGTAACAAGTTTGCTGGGAGGAGCCAGTGAGCTGAGGACAAGCACGTCCTGAAGGTCACGGCCAACACGACGGCATCCACCTTGACTTCTTTTCCTCTCACTCCTCACGTCCAATCTGTCAGCAAATCCTATTAACGCTACCTTCAAACTAGATTCAGACTCTGACCACTTTCACCACTGCCACCCTCCTGGCCCAAGCCACGATTACCTCTGGCCTGGGTTACTGCAATGATCTCCTAAGTAGTTCATAACACAGCAGTCATAGTCCTGCTCTGAGAACATAAGTCAGATCATGACACGCCTCTCTCAAGCCCCTCCAATGGCTCTTTATTTGACCGTGAGTAAAAGCCACAAGGCGCTATGGGAAGCAATGGAAATCATGGTTCTCGGTTTCTCTTGCCTGCTGTGTTCTCTACAGCACCTACATCGGTCTATATATTTCACTTAATTATTTTATTTGCCTGTCTCCTTTCAGTAGAAAGTTGAGGAGGTCATGGATTTTTGTTTATTTATTCACTAATGAATCCACAGCGCCTGACCCACAGGAGAATCTCAACAAATAATTGTTAAATCGATTGAATGAGTGCACATCAAGTACTTAAAGTGTTCAATATACCTTAGGTATTTTTGGTGTTACTTTTTCCCAGATCTTGGTTGTCTTTTTGAAGAACTTCTCTATAGTGTGAATGCTTTTTAAAACCACACAGTACCTCATCCTCCAAAATACCACCTGAACCAGGATGGGGGGAATGGGGCTGCTATTTTCGGTCTTGCCTACCCATCTCTATTAATGCTGTACTAAGCTGGGCGCCCTTATTACGCCTTTAGACAACCCAAACATACGGACATATTTAATTATTTAGTTTTGGAAGGAACTGATGCCAAAGCAATACAGGGAAAAACTGGAGTCCTAGGGGTATGGTCCTTGGATTTAGACACTCAGGGCCCTGGTGGTGGTGACAGAAAGTTGCCTTCCCCACACCAGGAATGCTTTGCAATAGCGTTATGTTCTGGGGGATACCTTGTGCTGTGTTTCATTACACGGATTACATAAAGCATGTCAGGTCCGGAAATGCTAATATTTGTACTTATCCTGGTGTTATTTACAACACTATATTACTACATGTAATATATAATAATATATATGTAAAATATATTATAATAGTATATTGCTATGAAAGTTAACAGATGAATAGGTAAGTTTTATTCAGGATGGTTGGCCAATTATATACATACATATATATATATATATATATACACACACATACAGATATAACTATTGGCACATAAATGAATGTTTCACATATATGTATTTGGCTATATTCTTGACTGAAACATAGAATTTTAAGATTAAAAAATGTAAATCTAAGGGTAGTTACTTCTTTCTGAAATTAACTCGATTGTAATAGAACTAGTGACTATGCACAATAAAAATGTTCAAAAATTGAGTACTGACACAACGTTTTTGGGTCCTAAAACCCTGGTGCCTAGGAAACAGTAAACGTAGGCTATCACTCCTTGGGAACGTGAGTGGCGTTCTTGTTATCTTCCTTTTTTGCAGTTGTTGTGAGGCTCATTTACACACACATGCATACCAAGATGCTTTGCAAACAGTAAGTACTAAATAAATTTAAATTATTATTCTTTTCTTTAAATACATTAAACAGATTTACATCTTGGACAACCAGCCAAGCCTACAGCTGAATTAATCCAGTCTCCCTACTTTCGATGGAGCACCAGCTATTTAAACATTATATTCAAAGTATCAGTAGCAATAAAACAACAAGAAAAAGCAGCCCTGTTAGCACTTTGCACTGTATATGAAGTGAACAGAAATGTGATGGGGTACTGACATCCATTTCACTTTGAATTAAACACAGCATCACCGCAAATCTCAAGAGACGATATTAAGTTTTGTGTTTGGGTAATACCAGGAATTCTACAGGCAAGGGTAGAATTATATTTGGTTGGCTAAAAGCCAGTCAAACTTCACACTTGTCCTAGAAGTAGGTGGTCAAGAACTCTGTTCTTGTCTTCAAAGCGATTGGCTACAGTTGCTCAAACTATCTCGATTTCCAAATCTTTTGTGTCACTCATTTTGAAAATAAAATGTTCGGACATGAGGTAAAATGAGGTCTATTGAAAAAGATATTAAGTTAGAATTGACCTCGGGGGGAAAAGCAGGTCGAATCGGACAGTGCACATCAAATAAAAACAAAGAATAGAATTGGAATTTCCAAGTGGCATCAGCAGACATACACAGTCTTTGATTTTATTTCTTCAGGAAAAAAGGACTCAAACCAAGCGAAGGAGGTGATGCATTCACAGCTTTCTCTCTGTTCTCCTCGAAATACATGCTGTAAATTTTCTCAAGTTCACAGTACATGTTTCAGAAGAAGCCTTCCCTTTGGGTGGAAGGAAGTACATGCTCCTTGATATGTCTGGTTTTGCTGTAATAGTATGTAATGCCTCTCTCTAATAAATTTAACCACAAAATTGTTCTTTTAATGTGCCTGCATTCTGCTAATTTATAAAAAGCAGGATGCTGTCAGATAAAATTTCATGAACATGATCTATAAACCAGACTGTCAAAAGTGAAAGGTACTCAGGCAGTACTTAGGGAAACAAATAATGGAAACCCCGGGAAAGGTTTCCTGTGACTGCAGGAAAACAATGTACTGTAACGGAGCTCACATTACCTTGATTTGCAAGTTACTGTGAGGTCACAGGAAATCCTGAAATGTTTTCCACATTTTCTTTTATACATTTTATGTCAAATTTCCTGCAATTGAAATCATACACCCTCCTACTGCTGGAATCTCTTCTGAACGAAAGGAGATCTTGTGACACTCCCCCACGAACACCTAATAACTCAGTTCCTACCAGTGTAACAAGAAAGTGACAGATGGAATTGAGAGTGGACCATGATAAGGCTGAAATGTCAGATATCCTAACTCTTTCAAAATGAAAACCGAACTGATGTCGTTAAGACAACTCTAAAAGTGCATTTAATCTAGTGACAGTAGCCTTTTCTTTAGAATAAGAGATAACAAAAAAAAAAGACAGACTGTCCCAAGACATAAGCTCAGCATTTCTCCAAATCTCTCGTTCAAAAAGTATGCATGGATTGATGGTCTAATTTTAAAATGGCATCCTCTATATGGATATTCTTTTTTTTGCGGTACGCGGGCCTCTCACTGTTGTGGCCTCTTCCGTTGCGGAGCACAGGCTCCGGACGCGCAGGCTCAGCGGCCATAGCTCACAGGCCCAGCCGCTCCGCGGCATGTGGGATCTTCCCAGACCGGGGCACGAACGCATATCCCCTACATCGGCAGTGGGCTCCCAACCACTGTGCCACCAGGGAAGCCCTATATGGATATTCTTAACATGACTCAAGCTCCCGACAACCACATTTTATTAACCCAGCTATGCTTACGAAAGGGTAAGTCAGATTTAAGTAAAACGTCCAAGTTTAAAATATTCTCTCAATTTTTATACTCACAGCTGTGGAGTTTAAAAATAGCTTTTAAAATGGACGAATACCATTTTAATATAAACCCAAGCCAAGTAATTATGGCTCATTAATGAATAGCAATTTTTAGGGTTTGTTAGATCATGAGTGATTAGGATACATTACCTCTCCTGACATATCAGGGGCCATGGGGACAGCAGGCCACAGAGATGAGTAGATTCCAAAAAACACCACCCAGAGTGCGATGCTGCCCCAGATCGCTATGTGGCTGAACTGTGAAGGAAGAGAAGCTGAGTTAAAGGACTATCAGGTAGATGGAGGACTCCCACACTGATGAAGCTTTCACAAATTTCCTTATTAATTTTTTTACTACATCCGTAAGATATTACCCATGGCAATTATTAACTAAATAATTGCATGTTTTAATTGGATCTTTCATTAAACACTCATCTCTTCCACATCGGTTATAATGCTGGTGGTACTGGCATGTAGAACCGTTCCTTCTCTACCCCTTTGGCGGGTCTCACCTTTCACCCTTACCTTTTTTATCCGCTACCATCTTTAAGCCTCCTTAGTTTTTGCTCCAAATGCTCTTACTGAAAGATGCTAAGACACTTGTATGAATATTAATCTCTGTGTTGATGACTGTCAAATCCAAATTTCTCGTGCCCATCTTTCCCTTGAGCATCTAACTTTCTTTTTATTTATTGGGTCTCTCTACCTGGATGTGAATATACTTTGGTACTAACATATCTAAAATGGAACTTGTTTTATTCAGACTGGATATCTACAAATGTCTGAGGACAAATCTTTCTCTGATATTTTTGGTCTTCAGAATCATTTTCCAATGAGTTTTCTGCCAGTCTTGGGATACGCTCTACTAAGAAAAGATTCCTAGTCGATAAGTTTGAAGGCTTCCTCCCGTCCAGGGATATTTACAATGTACAGCAATATATTAAGGGCTCTTGAGAAGTCTTGTGGTAAATAAACTTACTTAAGTTTTACTCAGTGTTTCCACACTAGAGTCTCCAGTTCCCCCTAGTCCATTCCTGACTGCTCCCCCCCACTATAATTAACAACCTGTGGAACTAGGGTAAAGGGACACATGCAGTTAGACCGAAAAACAACAAAAATTAGTGATGACACATAAGTAAATGGGATATTCCTTGGTTGTGACTAGAGATTCTCTTACCCAGGTCCAATACGATGTCTCCAATCCAGCTTTCAAACACACAGTTATCACCACAAACTAAAGCAGAAGGGAAATGTTATTTTATTTCATAAATATGATAGTTCATCAAATTGGACTGGTAGATTACTCACAGCTTGACTTGTACGTCCAACAAGCAAAGAAACAAGTGAGTTAGCTGGGTGGCTGAACATCAGGACCACGACCGGCTGGAACTGCCATTTACAGCATCACATTCCCGACTCCCTTCCCTGCCTTCCCCTCACCCTCACTGGCTGACAGTCCAGCCATGAGCTTCTGAGCATGGGCCTGGCTACTTCATGTACAATTCATGAACAGTGATGGAGAATCATCTATAGTAATCTTGGGTTTCCAAGCCTGCTTTAATTTTATTTTTTATCAGCTGTAGTACTTAAAGCCTCCATTTTCTAAATTTTAAAGATAAATTGTAAAAGTAATATAACTGGATATTTAGAAATCTGAACACTTACTCTGTAACTTTACTTACCTGAAACCCTGCAGAGTAGAATGTAAGAGCCTGTTACATCTCCATGCTGTACACACCCACTGTCACTGGTGCCCATGCTACTAATTCTAAAGTAGGGGGACCCGGGTTTAACGAACTGTGCTGTGTTTTCCATAGGATAGCATAATGGCTAAATGGAGTCAGACTATATTGCCCTGGAGTCAGACTATTTGTGCTCAAGACTCCATCATTTATTAACTGTTCTGATAAGGCACAAGGCAAATTACTTGACCTCTCTGTGTCTCAGCTCCTTCATCTGTAAACTGGGACTGATAAAACTTACCTACTCTATAGGTAAAACACCAAGAACAGTGCTTAGCACTGCAGCATTATCTATTATTATCTATTTATAATCAAAAATATTAAATACTGTTAGTAGCCAAAGGAATTTGGGGCACTTTCAGTAGTTTGCCGGGATGGAAGTGTGACGCTTGCCTAGCACTGGTGATCAGTGGTGAGAGCTTCAAGGGCGCAGTCCTACTTTTGGGCACTGTTAAGGGTTTGTACACAGTATTAGATGCTTTCCAGTGGCGTCATAAAGTCAGGACAAAGTGAAGCATTTGAGCTTTCTCAGTGGGATATCTAATAGCAATTTAGGATAAATATCTGTAGAAATAAAACTCTTGTTAAAATTTAAGTGTTTAATTTAAGCTATATAAAAAATTCTAAAACAAGAGAGAGGTTTTGACACAAAGTTAAAGAAACACTCTCTCTTAAGCCTTGGATACTTTAAAGTCCCTCAGAGACATCTATGACATCTACTTTATTTCTAAACTTAGTCCATCAAGTATTATTTCTGTTTTGCACTCGTGTTGTATGAAAACAAACCACTAGCCCCCAAAATGTGTTTTCCCTTTTTTTTTTTAACTACTTCATTGAGGTCAATGGAAAGGAGAGCCTCCATTTGCCAAAACCTTAATCCCTCTGTTAATTAATGGTCTTAACTTCCTATTATTCAGTTATTTAAACATTGTATTATAGTTTTTCCACCGAGTCAGCCGTACCAATGGCCACTTAGTATTTAGGACAGCGCACTGTCCCCACTTGGGGGCCATGGAGAGGAAAGGACACTGGCTGGAGAATTGAGTTCAAGGTTGGAGTAAACTTTTATTAGAGACTAATTGTGTGACTTTGAGCATTTGCATCCAAGTGGAGCTTTTGACCTTAGAGGGCAAAATGGTTTTAAAACCTTTTTTGGTTCTTTAATGGCAGGGTGCAGCTCACACTCAACTGTGCATCCTCCTTAAGTGTTTGACATAGTGACTTAACACAGCGAGGTCCATGCCTTGTGTGGGTTAAATGTCCCAAAAGAGTGGAGATTTCTCTCCCAACTTTATTTTCATTAAGTTCTAGAATAATTATTGGTTAAACACCCAAGTAGAATGGTACTATTTGCCATAAATTTAGGAAAGCAAAAGAAATACGAACAAGGGCAGTAAAATAAAACTGAGGAAGAAGGGACAAGGAAGAGAAAAAGGGAAAGTGAGGCAATAAGTGTAAAGAAGGAATATTGAAAATGAGAGCAACCAAAGGCCTATAAAGTCAGTGAACCTAAATGACATTTTTATACCCTAATATAAAATAATCTCTTACTAGTCGAAACATCTCATTTCATTTTTAAGAGGAAGTGTAAACAACCCCTAAATCCAGAAATGCACACATTTAAATGTGAAAATGAGCTCGTATGAAAATTCAATTTTATATGCAAATGAGGCAAACGTTCCACACTCACAGTGTAAACGAAGTTTCCCAACAGCAGGTAATCAGAGGTCTTCCCATTTCCAAATACAGTACCTGCATGAAAAGAAGAGAGACTTGTTAGAACTGAAAATAACTGAGGTCCTTTCAGAATCCTTTCAAAGACAAGTCAACTTAGGAGTGCTGAACAAAAGAAGGGGAACCAAGAGCCATACAATGGAGCCAGAAATGAGGCTAATTTAACAAAACACTGTATGAAGTCTCATAAGGTTGCTTAACATGGGTCACAAATGAAAATCAAATTTCTAACAGTCAACATGAAGAAGGAAACTGGACTTGTTAACCAATTCTCAGGGTTCGTGAGATTAAAAAAAAAAAAATCATTCTAGTGGAGCTTAATGCTATGGGCAGTAAGACAGAAGGCATTCTGAACCCTTAGAAAAGAACTCTGTTAACAGTATAGATGAGGGCTTTAGGGAGCCTTCTTACTATCTCTCATAGTTGTTGGCATTGGACCGAAAGAGCAACTTACAGAGGGCTGGGGAGCACCAATATAACTCCAGGCACATGGCTCTTTGAGGATCTGGCTGAATTCAGGGGTACATCTAAAGGTATTCTGTTTTTCTAGCAATGACTAATAAACATGCCTTTAGATGAAGGGAGTGGTACTGACAAACCAAAATCACTATTACTGATCAAAAAAATCAAATAAAAATTAAAAAAATAACAATAATTTAATCATTGGTATGATTGAAAAATGTAAAACCCATGGTATGTGTCATACAGTAGTTTACTTATGCACATATTTGACAATAGCTATTCAAAGCCTAATATGGAAGTACAAAATATGTTAGAGTAAACTGAGAGGAGACACGGAGCATGGTGCTGGTATGAAGAAACAAGGAGAGCCAGGTGAGCTTTGGACATACAGACCAGGCGAGGTTCTGTTACAAGTTGTGTCATCTTGGTTTATTTATAATCAATCTCCACCGAATTCAGTTTCTTCACTTAAAAGATTGAGTGAAACTCCCTACTTTGGAGGAGCTTTGAGATTACAATAAGTTAAATATATAAAGCACCCAGCCATGCTCCACAGTGTGACCCCGCCTCCCCTCTAAGGTTTTCAGATAAAAGTAGTCACAAAGCGCTGCTTAAGGGGCAGCCCCGAAACCTAGGAGACTACCTTTCTCTATGGAGTATCCCATGATGAAGGACACAGGATCTGAAATGCTAACATGTCTTGTGGTATGTGGTGGACAGACATAAATGCCTGCAATTAATCTGTGAACTTTCATAGAACCAAATTAACAAACTCAAATCTACAAAATAACTGAAAGCATTTTGTGATTACTTCTGGACCTCCATACTTCTGCTATGTGGCATGTTGGTTAGGTCCCTTAATCAATATAAGCAAGTTATCAAAAATAATCATAGTTGGGTCCAACTAAACCTTCTAGTCATCACTGGTTTGTCATAAGCTGGAGATTCATTTCAAAATCGAATCGAGAAAAAAAGTTAAAAGCCTGTTGTTGCGTTTATTGGGTTTGGCATTTGGATGATTTAGGTAAATTATTCGCGCTAAAACTTTCCGGTCTCTGGACCCCTTTACACTCTTAAAAATTATTAAGAATCCCTCAAAGCTTTTGTTTATGTGGTTTATATCTACCAATATTTACCAACTTAGAAATTAAGACAGAAATTTAAAAAATTTGTATTGATTTACCTAACAGTAATATACCCTATATATGTAACATAAAAACAGATTTTATGAAACATATCTATTCTCCCAAACAAAAAAATTAGTGAGAAAATTGGCACTGTTTTACATTTTTACAATCTCTTTAATGTCTGGGTTAATAGAGCTGGATTCTCATATTGTTTTGGTTGCCATATATGAGGGAAATCCAAATTCACAGAGAGATGGAGTTATAAAGGAGAGAAGTATTTTAGTAATCTTTTCTAATAATTGTGGTTATTCCTTGATACTACTTTAAAACTCAAGAAGTTTCTTACAGTGGCGGAGATAGTTTCCTAAAGGTTAGTAGCAGTGTAGAATCTGAAACTGTTTTGGTGGGAAGCATGCTGTCGTGCATACTGAAGTAGAGATATACTGTTGTACACACAAAACTTACATAATGCTATAAACCCATGTTACAATAAAAAAAAAAATACACCTAACCCTAGAAAAAATCCATTGGTCCATTTTGCATTTTGAATGGATCTTTTACTTATGCACGATTCTGTAACCTCATGGAAGTAGCTGGCTCAGCTCACAACTCAAACAAGCCCCAAGACACTCTGCCTTGATAAAGCTGCTGCCTGGTTGGTATGCAGCCCAAGTGCTTTACGCATACTTCCCATTTTGTCACACAGAATATTCCTAAGATGTGTATTGAGTTTCAGGATTTAATAAAAGTATTAGGTTTACAGCTTCTTCAAGGGTATTCTTAAGGGAAATAGCTTTTCGGGGTTGTTTTTCTAACGTGGGTGCATGGCAGTGAAGAATGACTCCTAATACAATTGTACCCCTGTTTGTGTCAAGGTACCAGCAATTTTACCCACTATTCCTCTTGCATCAGCAATGAAAAAGACAAATAA
This sequence comes from Lagenorhynchus albirostris, assembly GCF_949774975.1. Lineage (NCBI taxonomy): Eukaryota > Metazoa > Chordata > Mammalia > Artiodactyla > Delphinidae > Lagenorhynchus > Lagenorhynchus albirostris. The sequence continues at coordinate 82,133,971 of NC_083098.1, read as the reverse complement.
TGTCTTGATAATATAAAAAGTTTGAAACTATTTTCAATTTTGAAATTGAACTAATTTCAATTTCAAATTTTGACCTCATTCATGGACCTGAAAAGGTCTTGAGTAGTCTCAGGTGACCAGATTTTGAGAAACGCTGAAGCAAGTCGATGAATGAATACTTAGCCATACATTACACAGTTATTTCTATTTCTTCTGTACCCCATCCTTTCAAACGCTAAAGAAAACAAAAACTCCTTATGTAAAAATAAAAACAAGACAAAAAAAGCAGAATGTTAAAACACAATTTATGCTATAAGTTATTATCTCTTAAGAAGAGAAAGCACATGTTCTCTGGACTTGGCTGGATTTGGGCTCCTCAGACAGCACCCCTTGTGAACTGGTTCTGCTGAGGCTGGTTGGCTTTGGCAGTTCCCCAGACAAATGCAAAGGGAGACTCTTCTGGGGCTGGAATTACTTAGGAATTCCTTTCAAACCCTGTCATTGCTAAAGTGTTTTGGATTGGTAAGGTGATGTGGAGGCGGCTTGGTTTGAGCTACTTTTGATATTAAGTTTCTTTTTTTTCTGATTTAGAACCCTAAAATAGCAGTTTCATAGATGGACATTCCTAGTTTTTCATACCTACATTGATTTTGTGTTATGGAAATAAACTACCTGGAGAACTTGTCTAAAGTCCTTTATCGTACCCTAGATTTCAACACCCTATGGCTCCCCTAAGTGAAAGCAATCCAAATGTCCATCAACTGAGGAATGGATAAACAAAATGTGGTCTATACATACAATGAAATATTATTCACCCATAAAAAGGAATGAAGTACTGATTCATGCTGCAACAATGATGAACTAAGGTCACATATTATGATTCCATTTATAGGCAATGTCCAGAATAGGCAGACCACAGAGATAAAACTCAGTGGTTGCCAGGGGCTGGGGGAGGGGGAGGGGAAATGAGGAGTGACTGCTCATGGGAATGGGGTGATGAAAATGTTCTGGCATCAGAAAGTGGTGACATTGGCACAATTCTGTGAATATACTAGAAACCACTGAATTGTACAATTTAAAAGGGTGAATTTTATGGTATGTAAATTTTATCTAAAAAAAAAATGCCACTGTGATTCTCCTGGCCCACTGCGTCAATATTTTATATTTAATTAGATTTTCTTACCACATTTATTTCTATGGCCTAGAACATGAGAAGTATTCACTGTTGGACTGTCAGAGTAGTTAATAAAGGAATGAGATGAAAATCTCCGACTAGGACATGAAAGTACTGCCTTCTCTGCGACACTCACACCCTCCCACTCATGCTCTCATGAACTTCTCCACAATGGACTGGGTGCCGACGGTGAGCCTGGCGCTGTTCTAGGCACTACGAAAACAACAGTGAACTAAATGGACAGTTCCCTGCCCTTCTGGAGCTTTGATTCTAACAGAGGAGAATGATAGTTATAAAAAAAAAAAAAGCAAATATATCACACCCGATAGGCAAGCACCATGAAGAGGATACAGGAGGATGGGGAGAGGGGGGCAGCAGGGGTGGGGTTGGTGGGTCTCTGAGGCAGGGCGATCCGGGAGGGCCTCTCTGAGCACAGACCCGAGGGCGGGAGGAAGAGAGCAGCTGGAACATCTGGTGAAGGTGAGGAAGAACACAACGGCCTGCGGTCTGGAGCACAGGGATGGGGAGAGTGGGCTGGGGAAGAAGGAAAGTCGGGTGTGGTTAGCCAAGGCTGGGGCTGTGGATTTCTTTCTAAATGTGATAGAGCCTGTGGGGTTTTGCGGAGGGAGGCACCTGGTCTGATTTACGTTTTACAAGGATCCCTCTGTAGGTGGGATAGAACATCTGGCACTGCATTTCATGGGCCAGCGTTAACTCACAGGCTGAGAGGACGGCCAGTACCCCTAAAGGACGCACAGATCCTTGGGTGGAGGTGTCATGTTTGAAGTACTGTAGTTTGAGAGCTGAATGGTCAGCCATCTTCCTCAGGATCTCAGGGCAAGTTCTGCTCCGGACACAGTAGCACCAGCTTAAGCATCCCAGCCACTTTTCTAAAGTGGCTACTTAATCATTTTTATGCGTAGAGGAAATTCACCATAAGCCTATCTCTCAAAACTGACAAAAATAACATCACCCCCTCAAAGCAAGCAGAGAAAAGTTTACACTCCAAGATGAACTTAAAAACATATTAAAAATCTCAATTAAAGCTCCGGCTCAAGTACTTGAAAGTACTAGCATGTCTGATTAGGTTCAGTATAAAGAGTTGATACAAGCCTCACAGGTATAATAAATAGATCACATAAAATATTAGCACTATTGTCTTCAAACTGTACATCAACAGAGGAAAAAAAAGAGCCCTAAAATTTAACTCTCTGCAAGATTGGAAAACATGAGAAGTAGAGAAGAAAGGCTTTGCATATATTAAATCACTTTGCTCCCAAAGGAACAGTAAAAATCTTTAAAGTGTGTACAACGTTTAGATGCATGTATTTTAGGTTAAGGAAAAATACCATAACACGAAACACTGCTATAATTTTTAACGTATATTGACAATGAATTATTTTTCTAAACAAGTAAAAAGTCATCTCTTAGCATGCATGTCCTTTCTACTTACCATACTGAAGGGCTTTTAGTGGAAACCAAAACAGAATAACTGAGTGGAAGAGGCCATTTAAACAATGAACCCAGAAAACCTGAGGGAAAACAAAAATCCATGAGAACCATTTGCGATAAACTAGCTCTGTGAACTCTGACCTTTCTTTTTATCTGTGAGCTAGATTCACAAAACGTGTTTCTCTCGGGCCACCACTGTGAATTAATAGAACTGACAGACACTTTCTGCCTCTTAGACCTTCATGGGTCATTTATTTATTTTTATGTTTCTCAAAATGTTTTTTCAGCTTCACTGAAATTTTTTCTACTTCTTAAAAACCAAGTATTAAAAGTTTAAATTTCTGCCTGAAAAAGAAAATAAAATTTCAAATAACTGCAGACCTTGAAATTCTTTAAGTGGGACTATTTTCATAATTCCACTAGAATAGACTTTTGAAAAGATTGTAATTTAGTGAAATCCCTACTTTCTCTTTTCCATGTGCAATAAAAGTGTAAACTTTTTAATGGTAAGGATATAGTGCATTCTCTCTCTCTCCCCCTCCACACACACACACACACACACACACTCTAAATATAGCAAGTATAACACTTAAATTGTATAATTCCTTAAAGCAAAGCATTTTCACTAGGACCTAAGTAATAAAAGACTTGCATAATTTTTAAACACCTGTCAACATTAAACTTCATACAATTATAACGTAGTTTAACTGTTATTGCTTTCTCATCTATTGTATTTTAAGAACAAGAAAGCAAGTATCACTGATCTTTTCTTTGTAACATGGATGTGAAAGATTAAGTTATAGAAAAACTGTTTAGAACTCTTATGGCCCTTTGAATGGTTGCAGTTTTGTCATTCAAAATTGCTTCTTGCAAACAAAACTTATGCTAAATAAAATTGGCATGCATTAACAGTTTTAAGCTGTTCAAACAACAGAAATTAAGTTGCCTGCCTCCCAAAATTTTCCACTGTGATCTCAACCTCCTTTGTTAGTTCACCCAGCCACACCGGGTTGTATGATCCAATTTACGCTCCAATACATTACACATTTGAACTTGTGTTACTCATTAACCTTTGTCTCTTCTCCTCACTATGTCATTACTGCAAGTTTTTATTTGACAGAAAGCACAGGTGGGTGCAAGAAAAATTAGTTCTACTTTTCCATTTTCCTGACTGATACTTATTGTCACATGTTAATCCTTTAACCCCTGTCATGACCTCAGAACCTCCGACCCTTTTTACCATAACAAACGTAATCATCATCATTCAGGGCAACAATGCTTCTACATTGGGGACCCGCAGCACTAGCTGTGTATACACATATGCATTTTGTAACCATGTGTCCCTGAATTTTAAAATGTTCATATGGGATTTATTCAAATAATTTTCACTGAAATCATTAGAAAAAACCATAAACCCTATAAAAATTGTTGGCATCTTGTGTATCTATAAATATTTAAATGGATACTGGAGTTGTAGAATCTATTTGGGTTGATCTGGTGACTTTTCTAAATGCATGGGCTTTGCAGACAGTGAAGTACTTTGTATACAACAAAAGAATAGCAAAAAGTACAAGGAAGGATGCTCACACATTAAAACTATATATGACCTGCTACACTTTTTCACTGGCCACAAGGCTGTTTCCAAGTCGCCATATGCAAAGGGCATGAAAGGATGTGACTTTCTAGCAGAGTTTTTTTTTTTTTTTTTTTTTTTTACTAAATTTATTTATTTTTGGCTGCATTGGGTCTTCATTGCTGCACGCGGGCTTTCTCTAGTTGTGGTGAGCAGGGGCTACTCTTTGTTGCAGTGTGTGGACTTCTCATTGTGGTGGCTTCTCTTGTTGCAGAGCACGGGCTCTAGGCACACAGGCTTCAGCAGTTGCAGCATGTGGACTCAGTAGATGTGGCTCGCAGGCTCTAGAGCACAGGCTCAGTAGTTGTGGTGCACAGGGCTTAGTTGCTCCGTGGCATGTGGGATCTTCCCAGACCAGGGCTCGAACCCGCATCCCCTGCATTGGCAGGTGGATTCTTAACCACTGTGCTACCAGGGAAGTCCCTCTAGGGGTGGTTTTGGGTAATCCTGTGAGGATCAGTTTATGTTTATAAGCAACAGTACCATGGCCAAGGTAGTGGCTGGGAAGTTAACTCTCGAGAGAGCACCGTGAAGCCTGAGCTACGGGAGATGCGGAAGTGTGACTGAGGTTGATGTAACTGCCTGGGTCGGTGAGGATTACTGTTAGCATGCCAGTAGGCCTGGAACTTTCCTAGCTCTCAGATTACATTTTCAAGGAAACAAGAGCTCATGGTCCATTGTATCTGCCCTGATATGGCTTTCTGTCACTTGAAAATACTCACCGTAAGTAATGAAAAACATTACAGCAAGGCAGTGGAATTTAATACAAACTGGACATGAAAATTAAATTTTAAAGAATCAAAAAATAAAACATTTAAAAATAAGAGCATAGACCTTGCATATTATAAATAGTAAGGGTTTTAAAAGACCACTAAAAATACTTTTTAGAACCAATGGTGTAAGTCAAAGAATGCTTTAGTTTTTTTCTTTTTTTTAATTTAACCAAATTCAGTTGTATAAAACCATGCCCTCAAATTGTATGCATCTGCACACCTGGACACACTGTGCACAGTGCATTCTTGAAGACCTCATCTCAGAAGATGAATAACATCCTGGTGGTAAACTTAACATCATCATTTACTGTATGAGGTTAGAGGCACTGACACACCTGTTTCACTCTATTCCCTTGATATACTGAGAACAAATGTCATTTGAGAATTTTATGAAATAATAAATATTTTAAATATCCTACATTAATTTCCTAAATTCAAAATACTGAATTTAGGTTACAGGTAATTATTAGTAACATAACATGCATAACATAATAAATATGCACTATATTGACTGGGAAAAAATTCTGTGAAGGTGTATTTGATACTTTAATTATCGTTTCAAAACGGCATCCACCTTGACTGTTATAAAATTAAAAAAAATTTTTTCCTCCCTCACACTGGATAGAAACACGAATTACTAACATACTACTGGAAACATTTTAGAATAAATAATTGCAGGAAAGTAAACTCTTCAGGAAATTAGATACTTTTGTTGCTGAGATGAAGAAATACCATGGATCACAAAGATGACAGGAGCCCATGGCTTGTTATGTAGGACATAAACCCGGAATATGATATTAGATAAAGTGTTGGTTATTTAATCTTGTATTAAATTTTATGTCTTGGAAATACTGAGTATTATGGCTGAGTTATCTACCAGAGACTATATTTTCAATGCCCAATACAAACAACCTAATATTCCAATAAGGACAAGGTTATTCCACAAAACAGAAAATTGGAAAAGAACGATATATTACCTCTCACCACTTTATATGTGTAAGGACAGTCCTTGTCAGTCCTGCAGTACTGACCCCTGTGAGGAGTGACCATTGCCCCAGAACACTGCAAAGACAGAAAGTCAGAGGGCCAAAGGGGCACCTCTTCTGCCTGCTAGACCCAGTTTACTGCTGCCTGGCAAACCCCAGTGAACTGTGGCTACAGTTTAAATTTATAGCAAAACAAAACAAAACAAAACAACTTCTCAGTCCATATCAGAACCCTAAGCAAATCTGACCTGCCATGGTCAGGACCCTGGAGTTGTTTCCTTGGCTTTAGAAGATCCAATGCCCCAAGCAATTGGAGCAGTAAAGCAAGTCCCACCAGGGCACTGGTTCCTACCTTGGTGTTGAAGTCCAGGGCATTCTGAGATGTTTTGTACAATTCAGGATACTTCAACATATTCTCTTTTCTGCATGATCTCTCAAATATTCCCAGAGTTAAGGGTGGCATTGCTGTAAACATCTAAAGTACACAAACTCGTCATTATACCAGGCAGCCAAACTCAGGGTGAACGTCTATCTCAAAGCATTCAATAGAACAGGAATAATAAAAAGTCCTAAACTTACCACGTTATAAAGACCTATGCACCATCTCTCAAAGAGGATCTGTCCAGAAAAGCCATTAACAAAGGCAAACCAGATCTAGGAAGAAAACAATCCCAAACCCCCCAAATTAGAACACAAAAACCATAAATTCGTTGCTTAGAATCTGCTGTATACTCAACCACTGCATAAAAGCCTCACTGACATAGTATTTTCACGACTCTCTTGAAAATGGCATTTTTTTGGTTTGCTTTTTAATTCGAAGGGATTCTTTCGTAAGGTCTTTGCTATTTAAGTCAGAACTGGTTCCACTTGTTGAATCAAAAAAGAACTATATCAATGGGCAGTCACAGACTATAAAAAAAATTAGATATAACCTTGTTTCCTAAAAGGCACTTACGAGAATATATTTTATGCAATTAAAATTTTAGAGCTTTAATTCCCTTTTAAAATATCTACCTTCTGATAGCTATTTAAAGATTATTGTTGTTTTCATTATAATTAAAAATTTGTTTATTTAGAAAATAAAATAGTTTCCTATAATAATATCATCACCATTTATTTTCTTCCACTTTGGTTGTATTCATGTAGTAGCTCATTTATATATATTCATAGATTTATCTTACTGGGAAGCTGTATGTAGTGTCATGTCCTGCTCCTCTCCTTAACATTATATAATACACATTTTTCTTAAGTTGTTACATGTCCTTTTTTTTAATTTTTTTATTTTTTAACGTTTTTATTGGAGTATAATTGCTTTACAATGGTGTGTTAGTTTCTGCTTTATAACAAAGTGAATCAGTTATACATATACATATGTTCCCGTATCTCTTCCCTCTTGCGTCTCCCTCCCTCCCACCCTTACATGTCCTTTAAAATGATGTTAATGGACATATATACCCTACAGTGTGGCTATACCTATTTCTGGATATTTAGCTTGCTTCCAGTTTTTGCTATTATACATAATTCTGAACTGAATATTCTTGTACAGAAATCCTAAACATCTCTATTTCTTAGGATGAATTATTTTTTAATAAAAATAGCTTTACTGAGGCATAATTGACATACAAAAATGACACACACTTAATGTATACAATTTGGTGAGTTTGGACATATGCATGCATGCATGAAACCATCACCTAATCAACGTAACAGACATATCTATTACCACTAAAATTTCCTCATGTCCTTTTTTCTTTTTCCTTTTAGGACGAATTCTTAGAAGTAGAATTAATGGGTCGAAGAACATAACTTTTTCTTTTTTATGGTTCTTGATAATTATAGCCATCAGAATGCAAAATTTGAATTTATACATTAAAATATATTTTTTAATATAATAAATGTGCTTCTTTATATAAAAATATTTTGTAGCTTAAATTTATGCTTTGATTAAAAACAAATCTTTAATAGAGCAACACGTTCTTATACATTTTGCAATTCTCTTAAAAACTGAAAGCTTAACTTTGGCTACAAAATTAAGGGGCAATATAGGGAAACTTTCTCCAGCATGTTTAAGACAAATGGAAAATTAAAGTGAATATCAGTAAATCAATAATCCCTGAATTATTTTTTTTAAAAGCAGACATAAAATGTAATTAAAAATCACATTAATCTGGAAGAGTAAAATGTCTGGTCCAACAATGAGATTATATAAACACAAACACAAAGCCAAAACATAACAACCACCACCGAAAACCAGTTAGGGGACAGCAGTCTGGACATGCTGGTCAAGTGAATTTTTGAATTGGAGTTGCAGGGACTTTGCTACACTTCACGTTTCATTTAACCTCATTATGGAAGCATGAATTGCTACAAATTCACCATTTATCAATATGTACCCAGGCTGGCCTCCCTATGAACAGTTTCTGTACCCACATTGATCTTTTTCCTTTTTATAGCGGAAAGGAATGACTGAGCGTATATAAAAACCAATGTGGGCTTCATGAGATGGAAAAGAGAACAAAGTAGCAATAGCACATGAAAAATAAGTCCAAATTGTGTTAGGCTTGTAACACACATTAACAACAAAAAGAACAAAAGCACAGAAATCAGAGGTAAATCTGAAATTCTTACTTGCTTTGCTACATATATTTACAGAAAACATTTGAACATGTGCCCTCTGCTAGGAGCCAGATCATTCACTGTTACATGCAAACTTTAAAAGAACCTAGCATCCTCACATAAGTTAAATTTATTCCTTGGGGTGCTGCTGAGTTTTAAACTTTTTTTTTTTTTAAAGCATTAAGTAGACACCAATGGACAAGACAGACTTCAACGCTATCTATTGTGTTTTCACACTTGGCCTTTTTGAGATGTGGATTATGTAAATACATATTTGTGATGCTCTGGGTGATGGTAATGTTCTCCCTGAAGGCGACTGTGATCTATTGTGGTATTCAGATTTCTTAGGGTATGATGGTAATATAAAGAATTTTTAAACACAAACTTTCAGTTATGGCCTTAGTAGTCTAAGAAGATACAGTCTAATCTTCATTGGTCTGAAGAAAGCCAAAGCTGCATGCATACCAAATTCCTCTAATGGGCATGATTTGGCTCAAAGCTTATAGTTATAAATGCATTTGTAATCATCAATACTGCATAATAGGAGAAATTTATGTTAATAAATGTGTGTGTTAATAAACATTTGTAAATGTGAATGGTCTCCTGGCCTCTTTGTACGTAACTTTTGGTGTTGATTAAAACACCACTATGAGCTTGAAATTCAGGAATCTCCCTCAAATCAATGGATATTTACATAACATTTCCAGTTCAAAATAACTTGCAAATAAACCAGCATGCTCGCAGTCCAAGTTTATTTTAAAATGCACCACTTGAAGGTTTTATGAGAGAAATGCACACATTGTTAAGTGGAAAGCTATCAACACATTTTTACCATTTCATTTTTCCTACTGAAAGGTATGTGAACATGTTTCTAGAAATACTCTTCCTGCACTTTAGAAAGTTAATATTCTAATTTCTTTTTTTGAAAAAGGAGAAATGACTAGATAGGAATTGATCCTTCTGATATAGGACACATCTTCATACAAATATTTTGGCATTGAAGTTTACATATCTTAAAGGAAAAGAGGTTTTTTTTAACAGTGAAGAAGTCTACCAGAAGGCTGATTTCAAGTTAGTCTGAGATTTGTAGTTAAAAGATATATTAGAAATGCATCCCATACTTAATAAAACAACACCTAAATTACTATAAACACATAAAAGTCCCTCCTTTGACTCAACAAAATCATGGATGCAGAAAGAAAACATCAGCCCCTCTGGGGAGGTATCTAAATTATTTAAAGTCACAGGAAATCCATATCCCAGCACAACTTGCTGGGAAAGTATCACCTCATTGACTTTAATCAAAGCTTCTGGAAATTAGAAACGCTACACTGCTTTGGGATCTTCCTGGAAAACCTGGATGTGACTGATTATTTGAAAGAAAAGGTCTTATTTTGCTAGGAAGGAGTCAGATGTTTCAGAGAAATTGAAAAAAAAAATCTCTTTAGAAAATGTCAGTAATTTCAATGAACACCTAGGGTTGCTGCTGGGCAGCCACCATAAGCAAGTGCTTTATACTGCCACCTGCCAAATCCGTATTTATTTGTTTGACTGTAATTTATGGCAATGGAGTAGCTAGATAGTGACATTCCCGGCGGTATGGCAATGACAAAAGCAGTTTTTGCAGATAATCTATAAAACCCATAGCATTCCATACCATTCCTTTCTTAGCAAGGAAACTTCAGACCTTCCTGTCCTGGTATTATTTTCTAACTTCCATGTCCTAGTAGAGGTGTGGCAGTTAAAACTTCACAGACATTTCCCCGATTCCCCGATGGAGCATTTCTGCATATTAAACAGCAGCTTACAAATAGTCAGTGAGTATTCTGCTCCCACGCCTGAACAGCACAAAAAACTGAAAGGGGAGATTCGAGACTGGCAGTTGTCCTCACTAGAGACATTCAATGATGTGTTTTCTGTCTATTCATTCACAGTATTGACGTGAGCCATTAACATCTGCAGAACTTGTTTTAGCTGGCAAAAGTTGGGTATCTGGGAATTGATTTAAGAGGTCAATTCATTTCCAAGATAGTTGAATTATATTCAAAATACATTTCCATAAACTGTTAAAAGAAAAATAACTTAAGAATGAGATTTCCAGTAAAGTTTAGGACTTGCTTCCCTTTCAACATGTATAGAAACTGATCAGTGTTAAATATCTCTCAAAGAGGCTTTAAATTCAAAGCCTAGTAAAATTTAGGGCCAATCAACCACAAATCACATAACTCTGGATTTGAAACAGAGCATGCAGATTTAGTTTTTCATTTGAGTTTAATATATTTTATTTCTCCCATTAGACATAATTTTGACCACTTCATTGTTGATTGTCAAATAGATTTAAGAAGTGGCAAGTTGAGTACTCTTATTTCTTTTCACAAAATTAATATTTTGTAAGCAGATTTGTTGCTGCCAGTGGCTTTAAACTCCTCGTACCTTCAAGAGTATACGTAAATAAACTATAAATGGATATTCTTTTGAAGGTCAATGTTTTGGGATGAGAAGAAAATATAACTAGAAAAGTTAGGACTGGGAATTACAAATAATTATATTAGAAAATAACCACAAATTTATATAAACAAAAAGAATATTTTGTATGATCTCATAAGCTATTTTGGAAGTGCAGTTTGCTTCAAAACACAGACTATTCCAGACCAAATTCAGCAGTAATGAACAATAAGTAAATTCATAGATTATCTTATTTATGTTTCCAAGTATTTAAAGTGTCTATTTTATCTAATGGGTTGCAACCTAATTATAGAATTTTAGTGACCAATAAATAAAACTGCCTGTACACTTCAAAACTAAGTTTTATTTTTATTAGTCTGACTCATAATAAGAACTATGCTCAATCAACATTTTGCTAAGGAGATAAACATTCAGACAGAGGCATAAAGAACAGCTGAAGCAAATATACAGCAGTTCCCAACTAATGTATCAATAAGGGAAATGTGGAGTCTACTGATTGTTTTGTTTATGGTGTTACTTCTGTGGTGTGAAGTATGGGATATTATTTCCACATGGCATATGGTTAGGTTGTGTCTCTTCTGATAGATGTGTAGAAACAGTCAACAGAGTAGAGGGCAAGGTGGCATAAACAAACATCTGTAAGGGACCCCGGGGCAGATTTATGAGGGTGTAGGCAGTGCCTCTGACAGGACTGGAAGATGGAGGGTTTTCTTAACAAGCTATGGAGAGCTCATTGTCATGCTTTGTGAAGCTGCAAGAGGAGAAAGAAACTGGTAACACCTAGAGTTTAAGTATTACAAATATAGCTTCTGATGATAAAATGGTCATATGTTAAAAAAAAAAGATAAATAACTTATTTATCACATCCTGAGTGTTCAGTTTACTTATTCATCTGCTGGTGCTGTGCTATCCAGGGGGGTAGCCACTGGCCATGCGGCTCCTGAACACTGGAAATGTGATTAGTCCAAACTGAGATATACTGCATGTGTAAAACACACAACAGACTGTGAACACTTAGTATGAAGAAAAGAATGTGAAATATTGCATTAATAATTTTTATAGTGATTCCATGTTGAAATAATACTATGGAGTATATCGAGTTAAATGAAATATAATTTAAAATTAATTTGGGCTTTAATTTTTACTTGTGGTTAATGTGGTTCCCAGAACATGTAAAATTACACATGTGGCTTGTTCTACATTTCTATTGGCAAGCTTCTGGAGGATAGGGACCTTGCTTGATTTACTTCGTACTTGGTGACCTAAGCCTGGTGCCTGGCATCCAGTAGGTACTGCAAACATGTTTGCAGAACAAAATGCATCCTTTTAAAAGTAATATTCCTGACCCAGGTTAACTTTTCATGTTAAAAAATGATGTTATGTGTGTACATGAAGAGGAATATAGAAATTCCTTTGACACAGGAACTGAATTATTCTGATAATTTTTAGACAAATTCCTCATTATCTAGACTCTTGTTACCTACCAAACTCAGAAACCAAAACAGGCCTGAACAGCAAGAATACTTGTATATAATTATGTAAGTCTGAGACATAATAAGAACTACAAGATGACCAATATTAGCAAAACTACCTGCGTATTTTTCCTGATTAGACCCCTTAGTAGAACTGATAGCCTCAGTTTTATGTCCACTATTCCCTTCCTTTTCTTTTTAAACACAGTTTTGCTTGTGTACATCCCTAAACAGTGTACTGTCTTCTCTCGTATGTTTTTGAACTTTATAAAAAAAAAATGCTACATAGTTTGTAGTCTTTTAAAAGCCGAACACATTACTTCATTAGCAATTATAATTCATCATTTCTTACCAAAGCAGTATGTTTTTAGCCACAATTTCAACATTATTCTCCATGGCTGATGGACTTTTTGTTTTAACATATTTAGAAGTTATAAAAAGTGGGCAAATGAAGGATTAATTAAAATGATAAGGAAATGTCTTCACACAAAAAAGTTTCAAATATATATGCAAATGACAAGGATTTTTAAACTGAACTTGGGATTACCTCAATAATATAGAGGACTATATTCTTGTAGAAGCAGTACAAAATGCACTTGGAGACTCTGTTATAGTTCCAGGCACCATGAACCATCAACAAATTCTTCAAATATTTGAACTAAAATAAGAATGGAAAAAAAATTAGTATTTTCCTCTTCATAGTGTCAGTTGACAGAGACAAACTGTGTTTTACAGAAATGATGCTTTACTTGAGCTATGGAGTAGTCAGAAGAATTAGCTGCCTGAAGGCCTTCATTGCCACTTATTCCAACTCCAACATGTGCCGTCTGTATCATGCTGACGTCATTTGCTCCATCACCAATGGCAAGTGTTATGACTTTAACTTGCTTCTTAACCATCTCAACAACTTCAGATTTTTGAAGAGGAGAAACCCTTAAATTAGAACAAATTATTAATCAATTTTGTTTTTTGAAAAAAGGAATTTTAAGGTGTCATTGTCTTGAAGCATAAAAGCAGCAGAAGAGACAAATGAATAGGTCTCTAAAAAGTCATCACGGGGGCCTCCCTGGTGGCGCAGTGGTGGAGAGTCCGCCTGCCGATGCAGGGGACACAGGTTCGTGCCCCGGTCCGGGAGGATCCCACATGCCGCAGAGCAGCTGGGCCCGTGAGCCATGGCCGCTGGGCCTGCGCGTCCGGAGCCTGTGCTCCTCAACGGGAGAGGCCACAACAGTGAGAGGCCTGCGTACCGCAAAAAAAAAAAAAAAAAAAAAAAAAAAATCATCACGGGAAAGTCTTAGGTTTACAAATGTTTAGTTCTCTGTTAGCCTTGGTTTGCCACTTTAAAGGAAAAATAAAGGTTTGGAAGCAAAACTCTAGGTGACAGATAGAAGCTACAATGCCTTGTTAAGTACTAGTTTACCAGAATGTGTGAATAAATTTGTTTTAAAAAATGACATTTGAGTTCAGAAATTCCATTACTTCCTAACAAATAATATCAGAACTTCTAATTCTTCACTTTTGAATGAAAAAGAAAGCCAGAAAGGCTGTTGAATGGTAGTCCAAACACTAACTCTTCTCCTATACCTTGAAAATAAAAGTTTTGAGCCTCCATAAGCTGATCTTAGATGATATACTATACACTTAAAACAACTTAAATTAACAGTAGGGAATTAGCTAACTTCTCAACTTGTTCTCAGCCACCCTGGTGAATCAACCAAAGTAAATACCAAGTGCTTGATTACACAGCTCATGTGCCTCAATTTTCTTCCGAAGCTACTAACCATGGCCAAGTAGAATCAAGTAACCTTTTATACAAAGGTGGACCAGGAACAGAGAACACCAGCATCCATACCAAAATCCTATTTGGTATTAACTGTGGAGCAACTTATCACAGACTTTTAAACGCAATTTGAGAAATAGTCACCATGACACTCACAGAAGAGTTCAATGACAGAATATGCATTGGCGTGATTAACTTAATCTAGTATCCATGCTACCTTGGCGATTAGAGAGAAAGAGAGAAAAACTGAACAGTGATCTGGCTCAGTAAACTATTAAGATAGTAATGAACTACTGAGAAACAACTAATATACACCATGTTAGTGGACAAGAACAATAACCCAGAGCTAAATTCTTTATCAAGGTTAAGTACAGTAAGTATCCGCTGGAACATCTGGTAAATCATTTATTATTCAACTTAGAAATGAAGATCATGACTCTGAAAGACTCAATCCATCTTTGCACATTTCCCTGATTATCTCCTTAGGGAAAATTCCTAGCAGTGGATGTTCTGCACAAATATGTGCCTTCAGGAGGTCCAGCTGCCCTTCTCAAAGCCTTCAGCGAAGAACAGATCTGGTCTGAGTTTGAGAATCACTGTGTTAGACTGTGAGTTGCTTGCAGGCTGAACCAGGCTCCTCATCTTTGTATTCTTAGCGCTGATCCAGAGTAGGTACTCAATAAATGGCTGCTATATGAAAGAACCATTTTTAATTCTTCCCTTGGAAGAACAGCAACAGCACAAAATGACAACAGCACAAAATGACACAACTGTGAATACAGCAAAAGAATGGATGAGTATCAGGCCATTAATGGGCTTTTTCACTGTCAGCCCTCATTTTTCTTCAAAGCAATTTTCATTTCATTTTCACATTTTATTTAATTTTTCTTAACAGGCTAATATAAATTGGTTAGCCCACTGGCTCTAGGCCAATGTTTTAAACATGGACTATAGCTGACATTTAGTAAATGTCAAAAAAGAATTCTCACCAAGAAATGATCTAAAAAGCAAATGGGAAATGGGCATGAAAAGAGAGAAGCATTTGAAAACATTTATCCAATTCCCTTTACAACTTAACAGGCTCACAATGTAAGTACACTGTGAAGTCAAACCATGGGATCATGGGAAACACTGGTATTTATTTTGGTTTTTTTTCATAAGCTGAATGTGTAATAAAGGATAAAATCTCTGCACGGTGAGCTAATATTAATGATTTAAAGAAGCATCAGAAAAAAGCTGGATTAAATTTTGTTTTCTTTTTTCATGGCTATTACAACCAACTACTGCTTTCTCTGCTTGACACTGCAATTTTCAATGCCCCCAAATTAAAACTGGCTGAGGATTTTTACCAACTCTATGGATGTGGCTAACTCAGGTGTTAAAAGCAGAGCATGAATTCTCTAGGCGAGAACAATGCTTGCTTTTTTTTTTTTTAAAAGACGATGACGTAGTGAGAAACTTCCCAAAATTACATTGCAACTGCCACGAGCAAGGGTATCTGCTTCCATTATCAAGATACAAGTAGACAACTGGGTTGGAAGAAGATTCAAGAAACAGTAGAAGCCTTGGTATCTGATGGGTTTGAAATAGTAGTTGGTTGCTAAACAAAGATGTCAGATTTAAGTGAGAATTCATAAAATATACGTACTTAAAACATTTAACTCAAAATATAAATGTATAAGCTTGTGATGTAGGGCAAAGAACCATAAGTTGCAAAGGGGTTTGTGTTTGAAATTCTGCATATTTTTCTTACAGAAACCTCACTCATGAGGCACAATCCATGGTTTGTTTCAGTTAGTGGAAACTACAATATAATGATGCTCTCCACCCAGTTTACTGTTATCTTATCCCTAGATTCAACAGCAATTTTTTCCAGCAACTCAAGAAGTCTTTCTATAGCATTATATCTGGTTCTCCTAGCAACAATTTTGGTTAGATTATTTTTTGGTGGCTTATGAAACATTTAATTCAGTGATGACTACTTTAAGAAGTACAACAGGAATAAACAGATTAAGGAACAAACACCCCCAGATTCCCAGTAAGCACCAAGTCGCCTCATTGAAGCAAAAGTGCAGGCATGCACTAAAGAATGTCCTTCCAGCCCAGTTTACTTTCTTGACTTTTGTAAACTTGCTTCTATATTTGTACAACTTCCAGAATAGTCTAGAACAACCTTACCACACAAGTTAATTCTTTCAAATGCCTATCAAGAACCACACATCCATGGTTGAGAGTATCTAAAACCTAAATTTTTACAAATATCAATAGTGATCCAACGCATAACTCAGGGACATCATAAAAGTGCTCTGTTTTCTACCCTAGATTATTATTATTTTTTAACCACCCATGGGTCTGCATCAGGACTTAAATTATTCACGGTTCTCTTCTCTTCCACTGTTGCTCTTTCTTCTTTGGAAGAAGTCAGAGCCTCTGCGGAAAAGGACTAAACATCCAGCATTTGCTATAAAGTCGTTTTCTTCCCTGTGGCTCCACAAACAGAGGGTGGTCCTTTGTGATACAACCTAAGCAGCACACTGAGTGCAATATGCTTTTCAGATATTATCTTGGCTGCAGTTTCTGCACGTGTTATTCATTATTTTTCTTATTTGCTATGTAGTAACTCTCACTGCCCTGTGAACATTAGGTTGGAGTACTGGAAATTTTTACCATTTAAGCTGGAAAGTATATAGGGTGGCCCATCTTATATGAGCCTCATTTTGCACCCTTTTAATGGGATTAGCTAAATGAATCACCTTTTTGAATGGAATATGGATAAGGATTATATGTGCGTGTATATACACAGTCACATAATAAAGAATATTTTAAGGGACTTTTTATAGGTAGCTAAAAGAAGTACAATAATTTATCTTACTGTATTGTGTTTTTAGGTTAATAACCTAGAAAAATCTCACACATATATTAAAAATTAGGCTGATAGTATGTTAACTTAAAAACATATTGCAAACTTAAAAGTTACTATAAAGTTGCTTTTGGAAAGTAAATCTAGAAAAAAAATTAAGAACATAGAAGAACACAGTATTTCTTAATTATCCTGAAGTGCTTTGTATAATGACCCTGTATTTACAGAGCCCCTGTATTTACGAAGCTTGAGGACTGCTCCTGCTAACTCTCTAGAGGTCAGGATCATTAGTGGGGCATCTGCTTTACTTTCCTTTGCAACAAACTTCCCAAGTTTTCTCTTTGTGAATATCAGTCTATTCCCCATTGAGTCATATTCTGCTGACTAATAAAGAAATTACAAAAAGAGAGAAAAACCTAAGAGAAAAATTTATGAGATCTTACTTAACTCTTTGAACTAAAATTTGTAGGCTCATTTATAAAGTTTTGAATTGAGGAGGAGTTAAATATGGCAAAAAAATCTGTGTTACATGCACCAAAATTTATGCAAATATTGTAACACTTCCAGAAACTCACCATCAATTTACTACTGGAATGAAAACAGCCGCTTAAATAGCAAATCCTAAAAATGATTCTTAGCATAGGGTACATAATGAAACATTCACCCACTTCTAGGTAAGAGAGTTGTGTTATTCAAATGACTGATGAGTGAGTGCTTTCCTAGTCTCCAAAAGCAACATCTGTTGACACACTGTGAAGTCAGAGGCATCAAGGGGAATTTATAATACAGGGAAATTGAGTCTACAGAAACAAAATACAGATAGCCTTGCCACAGGGCAAAAAAAGGAAAGTATCTTTAAAAAAGATTTCCTTTTGCAATGCATTTTAGATGCAAAACTTCTCTTTTGTGGAATTTATGTTGTTATAGGTAAACTTCCGTTTCAATGGTATAGATAATATTTTAAATAATGACTGATCACATTGACAGTGTATGTTGGAATATGCATGTGTGTGTGTGTGCACAGGCATCCTGAACTATTAATTGGCAAACAGACCTTTAGTGCGTTTAAGGCACTAAAAAGAAAACTCCTAGAAGAAACCTTTATTATAGTATTCACACCACAGAAGAGTTTGCCACAGTGGTACTGTTCATTAAAAAAAAAAAAAATCAATCTACCCATCTATCCATCCATCTAATTATCTGGGACCTAGCACTGTACTCAACACATAGCAGACTACTCTAAGCAATAGGAACTAAAAAAGAATATAGTAGCAGTGCCTTAAAAATATTAATTTGGACTGTTCAAAAGATATATACATACCTCAATTAAAAATACTTTATTGCTAAAAAATGCTAACCATCATTTGACAACACAGGGTTGTCACAAACCTTCAATTTGAGAAAGCCTGAAGAATCCAATAATCCTTTACATAGTTCCTCTATACTGTAGGTACACAGCAGACTGCCTTCTAACAGTGAACTGTCAAACATGAATAAGAGTTGTAATCTTAGCATCATGGATAATTAGATGAATTTCTCTTTCTTGCAAAATTTCCATTTATTCAATTCCTTTACCATGTGATGAAATTTCTATGGAAGAATATAAGGAGAAGAAAGGAAAAGAGAGTAGAAGATCTCAGAACCCTCCTTCTGCCCCTAAGAGTTATTACTTAAGGACTTTTATTGAGCTACTGTCTCAGAAGTTAAATATTAAGAGCCTATATAACAGGAGTTTCTCTATGGACTCTCGCTTTAAGAAGACAGGAGTGGTAGAGAGAGACAGAAGTTTCTCCAACATGGGACAAGGCCCAGCCACCTCTTTTTGTCTAGGGAGCCTCACTTGATAGGACTGGTGGGCTTCCAACTAGGAAGCACATCCACTCAAGAAGGCTGAGTGCTTCTCCCTTTAAGCTCTGCCCTATGGTGACATGGCTCTCAGAGTGGTAAGACCTATGGCCACCATCTCTTCCCATTCACCATATCTGTTCGGGGACCATATAGGCACTGATTTTCTTCCCCTTTCCCATGACTCTGGGTAGGTAACGAAAGGCTGGAGCTTCTTTAGGCTTAAATAAAACCAACTTGCCCTTCTTTCCTTCCATCCTCCATCCCCCACTTGCCTTTTTTTTTGAATTCTCTCCTACGTGGATAGGTTTCTCCAAGGAACCTTCTCTCAGAAATACCTAGTAGAAGATGGAAAAAGTGGCAGCACAGACTATTGACAGAAATTGGAATAAAACCCTGAAGATGTCATGAGTTGAAAAAGGAGTTCACTAGACTTCAGGGTCACAATTATCAGTTAACACAAAATCTGTGATAAACCTTTGGGGAAATAGGAAATGATGGATGACTATTAGAAGGTAAATGGCATAGAGAGAAAGAGTGGTGTGCTAGAGCCCATAGAGGAACAATCAGGTGGGAGAAGCTTTCCAGCTGTACCTTTTGCTCTCCATGGTACCCTGTGCAAGCCCAGGCTGACCAGTGTGAGGGGGTTGAGACCAGGCTGGATGGAGCTAAGGGGCTCCTCTCTCACTGCAACTGCGAACTTTGGCTTAGGCCTGGAACTGTCGAAACTCAAAGTCCACAAAATAATGTGCTTGAAAAACAAAACACACCAATTCCAGGATTATCCTCAATGTTCTAAAGCTTAAAACCTCAGGAAAATTCTCACCTCATGCCTTGGAAGAGGAAAGTCAGAGCTTTCTGGTACACCTCAGGGCATGAAGCCAGGCAGGGACAGGTGCCAATAATATGGGTGTGCTGGGAACCCTTGAATGTTACCTCACTCAGGCAATTCCATCACAATGTGGCTGCCTCTAGCAAGAGCAGTGCTTGGGTAAAGGAACTGGGGGAAAACAGGGATTCACTAAGCTCAGACTGAACCCTGTCTCCAAATTTGCCTCAAGTTAGGACCCACCTTTCCCCTTTCCCCTAAAAGGAACATTACTGCCCACTAGAGCAAATGGGGAAAAAGAGTCTCACAGGGAATATTTATAAGACAGAAGATCATGAGCACAAAAGAAATACAGTAACGTATAAGAAAGAAGAACCTGTAAAACCAGATATAACAAGAATTTAAAACGAGTATGGGAAAAAAAACCCTGGAAAGATATGGAAAGATACTGGAAACATGAAACCGGAACAAGCAGTTATAATGAAGAACCAATCAAAAATAAGTTATATAAAAAAATAACTACTAAAATAAAGAAGCCAATAGTAAACTGAGTAGTAAAAATGATAGAACCTGATAGTGCAAACAAAAAATTTTCCCAAAAGAAATCAGGAGATTAAAGGACAGATTATGAGAAAAATGAAATGAAGGAATAAAGTTGACTACACATATATATATATAATGGGAGTCCAAGAAGAGAATAAAAAAGAATAAAATGAAAAAGAATAGTTAATAATTTTCCAGAATTAAAGAAATATATCCTTAGATTGAAAGGGCTGTATTAATACAGCACCAAAAAGAAATGTAAGAAAGAGGTATCTACCACTAGAAACATTATGGTTAAACTAAGATTAAGAAACATTTCTGAAAGCTTCTAGAGAGAAAAAGTAGATCACTTACAAAGAAAGTAACCTGACTGCTCCTGAATGCATGCACAAAATTACTTTAATACACTCAGTACCTGTCTCTTTATGGGGGAGGGGGAGGGAAGGGAAGACATACTAATACATATAGACAATAAGCACAAATATGGTTATCAAAAATTAGAAATAATCAGACACAGCATAGTTATAGATTGTAAAGCTTTCAAATCAGATGAAGAAAATCTGATTCAGACAATGGAAGGAGGGGGAGAAAAAAGAAACAAAAAGCATAATAAATGGAAAACACAAAATAAGATTGAAGACATGAGGCCAAACATGGCAATAATAATAAATATAAATGGGTTAAATTCATTGATTAAAAGACACAGATTCTCACATTACTAAAACAAAAAGATCCAGCAATATGGTGTCTAAAAGAGACACATGGGCTTCCCTGGTGGTGCAGTGGTTGAGAGTCTGCCTGCCAATGCAGGGGACACTGGCTCGTGCCCCGGTCCAGGAGGATCCCACATGCCGTGGAGCGGCTGGGCCCGTGAGCCATGGCCGCTGAGCCTGCGTGTCCAGAGCCTGTGCTCCGCAACGGGACAGACCACAACAGTGAGAGGCCCGTGTACAGCAAAAAAAAAAAAAAAAAAAAAGAAAAAAAAATTAAAAGAGACACACTTCATAATAACAGCTAATATAACACTTATTTGTTCACTATGTTCTGAGCACTTTACTTGTTTTAATTCGTTCAATTCTCAGAAGAGCCCTATATGAGCTAGATTACTAGTATTGCCATTTTATAAATGAGGACACTGAGGCACAGAAAAATTACATAACTTAAAGTAAAACAGCAAGTAAGTGGTGAAGACAGAATTCAACACTAAGCAGTGTGGATTTAGAGACAGGACAGCATTCTTAGAGGCTACGTTATACAGAAGGATTGAACATAAGGGTTTAGTGGGAAAAAAAAAAAGACAAGGCCCATACGAAACAAAGGAAAGGCAGGTTAGCAATTTTAATACCAGACAAAATAGAATTTAGGTCACAGAAAAGGCCACAGTGGTCAAAGAGAAATCTTTATAGTATTCCTCTCATCAGAAATGTTCAATTAACTATATAAAAGAAAATCTGATAGCATTTCTAAGAGAAGCATAATTTAAATAATGCACTGAGTACATATATTAATCCATTTATTCCTCACAATTCCAGGAGGACAATTATTTTTATCTCTATTTCAAAGATGAAGAAAACTGAAGCTGGAGAAGTTAAGCAATGTGCTACTCAGCTAATAAGAGGTGGAGCCTGGACTTAGACTCTGGAAAGTCTGGCTCTGGAGCTTGAGTTCTGGATCATCTGGCATTACAAACAGAAGAAAAGGGTGGACTGTTTAGTAAGCAGTGTTGGGAGAATTTGCTCACTATGTAAAAACGAATAACACTGGATCCCTTCTCATTCACAACACAGATATAAAAAAATAAGCTTAAAGACCTATCCAAAAAACAAAAAGCCGTAAAGTTAACAGAAGGAAATGTTGGAGAATACCTTTGTGAGTGAGAAGTTCTTACTATCTCCAAAGCACAAACCATAAAGGGAAAAATTAATGGAATTTGACTATCTCAAGGTCAATGACTTCTGTTCAAGGAAGAATACCACAGGCAGAATTAAGAAGGGAATCAGATGAGAAGATATCTGCCATGTCTATACTCAACAAAGAATTGATATCCAAAACACACAAAGAATTCTAGTACATAGGCAGAAAGAAATACAGGAAACACAAGAGAAAGCTCTGTATCCCTATCCTTTTTCAATATGCTACTTTTCTTCATAGCAAGTGTTACCACTGACTTTATATGTCTGTCTGATATATAATAAATTGTTACTATCCACAGACACACAGCACTTATTGCCTTTTGAATATGCATATGTGTATTTATTTTATTGAATAATAGCTACAATGTGAAGGCAGGGAGTATTTTTTTCTATTGTTCACTGCTCTATTTATAGCACATATAAAGGTGCCTGGCACATAATGGGTTCTTGAAAAACACTGGAAGAAAGGAAGGGAGGGAGGGAGGGAGGGAGGAGGGAGGGAGGGAGGGAGGGAGGGAGGGAGGGAGGGAGGGAGGAAGAAAGAAAGAAAGAAAGAAAGAAAGAAAGAAAGAAAGAAAGAAAGGACTTCAAAAGCAGAAATCCAGAGAGGTAAATTGTTAAATAAAGAACTACTCAATCTCCCTAGTAATCACAGAAACAAAAATCAAAACAAGGTGCTACTTTTCAAACATCAAACTGGCAAAGTTATAAAATAAGGAATAAGGTGTTCAGGGAAACAGCAACCTTCCTACATGGATATGGGAGTACACACTAGTGCAGCTGTTTTGGAGCAATGAGACAATTCTGGTTGAACTGAAATATATATATATATTTCCCACAGTCAAGCATTCCCATTCCTAAGTATATATCCTAGAAGAACACTTGTGTGGGTGCATACATTGGATATTCATTTCAGCACTTTCTGTGGTAGTAAAGATTTAGGGTCAACCCATGAGGCTATCACTATAAGAGATAAATAAAATGGTGTATATTCATTAGGAAAATAGTAAGCGGTGGTGAGAAGAAATGAACTTGTCCTACATATGGTAGCATGAAAAGGTCTCAGAAACATGCAGAAAAATAAGTCAAAAAATTTATGATGGAATGTCATTATAAATACGTGTTTATTCCTCAAATCGAATCACATATAACAATACTATATATTTTTCATAGCTACACAGATATACAAATAAAGTATTGCAGATGGATGAGAACATATTAAATACTTGAGACTGTTTGTCTAAAGAGGAGTGAAAAGTGACTGGTGATGAAGGGCAAACACTAAAATAATATATAAAAATCCAAGAAGAATTTCCTTTAGTTCAAGATTCCACGATGCTTCCAGCTTAGGGAGAAGGTGAGCTGGCATATCTTCCACCTTGATTCCTTGGCTGCCCTTGTCTTCTAGCACCTTGCTGGCACCTCCCCCTAGAGGGAAGGCACTGGGGTGACAGAGCAGGATCCATGTTTGTGGTCCTGGGTTCCTCATATATCTCTTGCTATTGACACTTCATTTTAAAACAAATTGACTTCAGGAAATATCCACATTTTAAGGAATTTTCTTGAATCCAAGGACACAGAAAGATTGAATGGAGATGCCAGACTGTGCAGCGGTCACCACAGAAAGAATATCAGTCATTTTTGAGGAATCATGAGGAATCATGGAGGAAGGGAAACATGCCAGGTGAGGAGAGATGCGCAAATGTCTCAGTTTTCAAGAAAATAAAAGAGCGAGCCTATAAATTACAGACTAGGGAGTCTGGGGTGAACTCCATCAATATTACAGAAAAGATGTGTCAAAATCGACTCCCTTTACTGTTCATTCATGAGCAATTGACATTCCATAATGGGTTGGTTAACTATGGCCCGAGGGTCAAATCCAGGCAGCATCCTATTTTTACATAAAGTCTTATGAGATCATAGCCACACCCATTCACTTACATATTGTCTAGAGCTGCTTTCAAACCACACTGTCAGAGTTAAGTAGTTGTGACAGAGACTGTATGGCTTGCAAAGCCTGAAATACTTACTATCTGGCTCTTTACAGAAAAAGTTTGCCCACTCTTGCTCCATTTTAATGTTCCCTCTTGGAAAATGCTACGTGGAATCATCTCTTCTTTCGTGCCTCAATATAAAGCCCATCAGGAGGAGCTTCAAGATGGCGGAAGAGTAAGACGCGGAGATCGCCTTCCTCCCCACAAATACATCAGAAATACATCTACATGTGGAACAACTCCTACAGAACACCTACTGAACGCTGGCAGAAGACCTCAGCCCTCCCAAAAGGCAAGAAAATCCCCACGTACCTGGGTAGGGCAAAAGAAAAAAGAACAAACAGAGACAAAAGAATAGGGATGGGACCTGCACCAGTGGGAGGGAGCTGTGAAGGAGGCAAGGTTTCCCCACACTAGGAAGCCCCTTCGCGGGCGGAGACTGTGGGTTGCGGAGGGGGAAGTTTTGGAGCCGCGGCGGAGAGCGCAGCAACAGGGGTGCGGAGGGCAAAGCGGAGAGATTCCCGCACAGAGGATAGGTGCCGACCAGCACTCACCAGCCCGAGAGGCTTGTCTGCTCGGCTGGGAGCTGAGGCTCGGGCTTTGGTCGGATCCCAGGGAGAGGACTGGGGTTGGCGGCATGAACATAGCCTGAAGGGGTTAGTGCGCCACAGGTAGCCGGGAGGGAGTCCGGGAAAAAATCTGGTGCTGCCGAAGAGACAAGAGACTTTTTCTTGCCTCTGTTTCCTGGTGCGCGAGGAGAGGGGATTAAGAGCGCTGCTTAAAGGAGCTCCAGAAACGGGCGCAAGCCGCGGCTATCAGCGTGGACCCCAGAGACGGGCATGAGACGCTAAGGCTGCTGCTGCCGCCACCAAGAAGCCTGTGTGCGAGCACAGGTCACTCTCCACACCTCCTTCCTTCCGGGAAGCCTGTGCAGCCCACCACTGCCAGGGTCCCAGGATCCAGGGACAACCTCCCCGGGGAGAACGCATGGCGTGCCTCTCAGGCTGGTGCAATGTCACGCCGGCCTCTGCTGCTGCAGGCTCGCCCCTCACTCCGTACCCCTCCCTCCCCCCCGGTCTGAGTGAGCCAGAGCCCCCAAATCAGCTGCTCCTTTAACCCCATCCTGTCTGAGTGAAGAACAGACGCCCTCCGGTGACCTACACGCAGAGGCGGGTCCAAATCCAAAGCTGAACCCCGGGAGCTGTGCGAACAAAGAAGGAAAAGGGAAAAATCTCCCAGCAGCCTCAGGAGCAGCGGATTAAATCTCCTCAATCAACTTGATGTACCCTGCATCTGTGGAATACCTGAAGAGACAAAGAATCATCCCAAATTGAGGAGATGGACTTTGGGAGCAATTATATATATATATTTTTTCCCTTTTTCTCTTTTTGTGAGTATGTATGTGTATGCTTCTGTGTGTGATTTTCTCTGTATAGCTTTGCTTTCACCATTTGTCCTAGGGTTCTGTCTGTACATTTTTATTTTTTTTATTACATAAAAATTTTTTTAATACTTATTTTTTATTTTAATAAATTGATTTTTATTTTACTTTATGTCCTTTCTTTCTTTCTCTCTCTTTCTCTCTCTCTCTCTCTCTCTCCCTCCCTCCCTCCCTCCCTTCCTTCCTTTCTGTCTTTTTTTCTCCCTTTTATTCTAAGCCATATGGAGGACAGGCTCCTGGTGCTCCAGACAGGTGTCACGCCTGTGCCACTGATGTGGGAGAGCCAACTTCAGGACACCAGTCCACAAGAGACCTCCCAGCTCCACGTAATATCAAACGGTGAAAATCTCCCAAAGATCTCCATCTCAACACGAAGACCCAGCTCTACTCAACGACCAGCAAGCTACAGTGCTGGACACCCTATGCCAAACAACTAGCAAGACAGGAACACAACCCCATCTATTAGCACAGAGGCTGCCTAAAATCATAATAAGGCCACAGACACCTCAAAACAAACCACCAGACATGGACCTGCCCACCAGAAAGACAAGATCCAGCCTCATCCACCAGAACACAGGCACTAGTCCCCTCAACCAGGAAGCCTATACAACCCACTGAACCAACCTTAGCCACTGGGGACAGACACCAAAAACAACGGAAACTATGAACCTGCAGCCTGCGAAAACGGGACCCCAAACAGTAAGTTAAGCAAAATGAGAAGACAGAGAAACACACAACAGATGAAGGAGCAAGGCAAAAACCCACCAGACCTAACAAATGAAGAGGAAATAGGCAGTCTACCTGAAAAAGAATTCAGAATAACGATAGTAAAGATGATCCAAAATCTTGGAAACAGAATGGAGAAAATACAAGAAACGTTTAACAAGGACCTAGAAGAACTAAAGAGCAAACAAACAGAGATGAACAACACAATAAATGAAATTAAAAATTCTCTAGAAGGGATCAATAGCAGAATGACGGAGGCAGAAGAACAGATAAGTGACCTGGAAGATAAAATAGTGGAAATAAGTACTGCAGAGCAGAATAAAGAAAAAAGAATGAAAAGAATTGAGGACAGTCTCAGAGACCTCTGTGACAACATAAAATTCACCAACATTCGAATTATAGGAATCCCAGAAGGAGAGAAAAAGAAAGGGACTGGGAGAAAATTTGAAGAGATCATAGTTGAAAACTTCCCTAATATGGGAAAGGAAATAGTTAATCAAGTCCAGGAAGCACAGAGAGTCCCATACAGGAAAAATCCAAGGAGAAACACGCCAAGACACACATTAATCAAACTATCAAAGATGAAGTACAAAGAACAAATATTAAGAGCAGCAAGGGAAAAACAAGTAACACATAAGGGAATCCCCATAAGGTTAACAGCTGATCTTTCAGCAGAAACTCTGCAAGCCAGAAGGGAGTGGCAGGACATATTTAAAGTGATGAAAGACAAAAACCTACAACTAAGATTACTCTACCCAGCAAGGATCTCATTCAGATTTGACGGAGAAATTAAAAGCTTTACAGACAAGCAAAAGTAAAAGAATTCAGCACCACCAAGCCAGCTCTACAACAAATGCTAAAGGAACTTCTCTAGGCAGGAAACACAAGAGAAGGAAAAGACCTACAATAATAAACCCAAAACAATTAAGAAAATGGCAATAGGAACACACAATTCGATAATTACCTTAAAAGTAAATGGATTAAATGCTCCAACCAAAAGA
Organism: Lagenorhynchus albirostris; assembly: GCF_949774975.1. Lineage (NCBI taxonomy): Eukaryota > Metazoa > Chordata > Mammalia > Artiodactyla > Delphinidae > Lagenorhynchus > Lagenorhynchus albirostris. Next base: position 82,106,488 of record NC_083098.1, on the reverse strand, counting down.
GACAGACTGGCTGAATGGATACAAAAACAAGACCCATATATATGCTGTCTACAAAAGACCCATTTCAGACTTAGGGACACATACAGACTGAAAGTGAGGGGATGGAAAAAGATATTCCATGCAAATGGAAATCAAAAGAAAACTGGAGTAGCAATTCTCATAACAGACGAAATAGACTTTAAAACAAAGACTACACAGAGACAACAAAGAGACACAGAAGGATACTACATAATGATCAAGGGATCAATCCAAGAAGAAGATATAACAATTGCAAATAGTTATGCAAATGACATAGGAGCCCCTCAATAAATAAGGCAAATACTAATAGCCATAAAAGGGGAAATCGACAGTAACACAATCATAGTAGGGGACTTTAACACCCCACTTTCACCAATAGACAGATCATCAAAAATAAAAATAAATAAGGAAACACAAGCTTTAAATGGTACATTAAACAAGATGGACTTAATTGATATTTATAGGACATTCCATCCAAAAACAACAGAATACACATTTGTCTCAAGTGCTCATGGAACATTCTGCAGGATAGATCATATCTTGGGTCACAAATCAAGCCTTGGTAAATTTAAGAAAGTCGAAATCGTATCAAGTATCTTTTCTGACCAAAACGCTATGAGACTAGATATCAATTATAGGAGAAATCTGTAAGAAATACAAACACATGGAGGCTAAACAATACACTACTTAATAGCAAAGAGATCACTGAAGAAATCAAAGAGGAAATCAAAAAACACCTATAAACAAATGACAATGAAAACACAACGACCCAAAACCTATGGTATGCAGCAAAAGCAGTTCTAAGAGGGAAATTCATAGCTATACAAGCCTACCTCAAGAAACAAGAAACATCTCAAATAAACAACCTAACCTAACACCTAAAGCAATGAGAGAAAGAAGAACAAAAAACCCCAAAGTTAGCAGAAGGAAAGAAATCATAGAGAACAGGTCAGAAATTAAATGAAGGAAACGATAGCAAAGATCAATAAAACTAAAAGCTGGTTCTTTGAGAAGATAAAAGTGATAAACCATTAGCCAGACTCCTCAAGAAAAAAAGGGAGAAGACTCAAATCAATAGAATTAGAAATGAAAAAGGAGAAGTAACAACTGACACTGCAGAAATACAAAGGATCATGACAGATTACTACAAGCAACTATATGACAATAAAATGGGCAACCAGGAAAAAATGGACAAATTCTTAGAAATGCATAACCTTCCGAGACTGAACCAGAAAGAAATAGAAAATATGAACAGATTAATCATAAGCACTGAAATTGAAACTGTGATTAAAAATCTTCCAACAAAAGCCCAGGACCAGATGGCTTCACAGGCGAATTCTATCAAACATTTAGAGAAGAGCTAACACCTATCCTCAAACTCTTCCAAAATACAGCAGAGGGAGGAACACCCCCAAACTCATTCTGCGAGGCCACCATCACTCTGACACCGAAACAAAGATGTCACAAAGAGAGAAAACTACAGGCCAATATCACTGATGAACAGAGATGCAAAAATCCTCAACAAAATACTGGCAAACAGAATCCAACAGCACATTAAAAGGATCATACACTATGATCAAGTGGGGTTTATCCCAGAAATGCAAGGATTCTTCAGTATACGCAAATCAGTCAATGTGATAAACCATATTAACAAATTGAAGGAGAAAAACCATAGGATCATCTCAATAGATGCAGAGAAAGCTTTCGACAAAATTCAACACCCATTTATGATAAAAACCCTGCAGAAAGTAGGCATAGAGGGAACTTACCTCAACATAATAAAGGCCATATATGACAAACCCACAGCCAACATCATCCTCAATGGTGAAAAACTGAAACCATTTCCACTAAGATCAGGAACAAGACAAGGTTGCCCACTGTCACCACTAGTATTAAACATAGTTTTGGAAGTTTTAGCCACAGCAATCAGAGAAGAAAAAGAAATAAAAGGAATCCAAATCGGAAAAGAAGAAGTAAAGCTGTCACTGTTTGCAGATGACATGATACTATACATAGAGAATCCTAAAGATTGCTACCAGAAAACTACTAGAGCTAATCAATGAATTTGGTAAAGTAGTAGGATGCAAAATTAATGCACAGAAATCTCTTGCATTCCTATACCCTAATGATGAAAAATCTGAAAGTGAAATTAAGAAAACACTCCCATTTACCACTGCAACAAAAAGAATAAAATATCTAGGAATAAACCTACCTAAGGAGACAAAAGACCTGTATGCAGAAAATTATAAGACACTGATGAAAGAAATTAAAGATGATACAAATAGATGGAGAGATATACCATGTTCTTGGATTGGAAGAATCAACATTGTGAAAATGACTCTACTACCCAAGGCAATCTACAGATTCAATGCAATCCCTATCAAACTACCAGTGTCATTTTTCACAGAACTAGAACAAAAAATTTCACAATTTGTATGGAAACACAAAAGACCCCGAATAGCCGAAGCAATATTGAGAAAGAAAAACGGAGCTGGAGGAATCAGGCTCCCTGACTTCAGACTATACTACAAAGCTACAGTAATCAAGACAGTATGGTACTGGCACAAAAACAGAAATATAGATCAATGGAACAGGATAGAAAGCCCAGAGATAAACCCACACACATATGGTCACCTTATCTTTGATAAAGGAGGCAAGAATATACAGTGGAGAAAAGACATCCTCTTCAATAAGGTGTGCTGGGAACACTGGACAGCTATATGTAAAAGAATGAAATTAGAACACTCCCTAACACCATACACAAAAATAAACTCAAAATGGATTAAAGACCTAAATGTAAGGCCAGACACCATCAAACTCTTAGAGGAAAACATAGGCAGAACACTCTATGACATAAATCACAGCAAGATCCTTTTTGACCCACGTTCTAGACAAATGGAAATAAAAACAAAAATAAACAAGTGGGACCTAATGAAACTTAAAAGCTTTTGCACAGCAAAGGAAACCATAAACAAGATGAAAAGACAACCCTCAGAATGGGAGAAAATATTTGCAAATGAAGCAACTGACAAAGGATTAATCTCCAAAACATACAAGAAACTCATGCAGCTCAATATCAAAAAAACGAACAACCCAATCCAAAAATGGGCAGAAGACCTAAATAGGCATTTCTCCAAAGAAGATATACAGATTGCCAACAAACACATGAAAGAATGCTCAACATCATTAATCATTAGAGAAATGCAAATCAAAACTACAATGAGATACCATCTCACACCAGTCAGAATGGCCATCATCAAAAAATCTACAAACAATAAATGCTGAAGAGGGTGTGGAGAAAAGGGAACTCTCTTGCACTGTTGGTGGGAATGTAAATTGATACAGCCATTATGGAGAACAGTATGGAGGTTCCTTAAAAAACTAAAAATAGAATTACCATAGGACACAGCAATCCCACTACTGGGCATATACCCTGAGAAAACCTGGACATATATACACTACCAATAATTCAAAAAGAGTCATGTACCAAAATGTTCATTGCAGCTCTGTTTACAATAGCCAGGACATGGAAGCAACCTAAGTGTCTATCAACAGATGAATGGATAAAGATGATGTGGCACATATATACAATGGAATATTACTCAGTCATAAAAAGGAATGAAACTGAGCTATTTGTAGTGAGGTGGATGGACCTAGAGATTGTCATACAGTGAAGTAAGTCAGAAAGAGAAAAACAAATACTATATGCTAACACATATATATGGAATGTAAAAAAAAAAAAAAAAAAGAGAAAATGGTCAGAAGAACCTAGGGGCAAGACGGGAATAAAGATGCAGACCTACTAGAGAATGGACTTGAGGATACGGGGAGAGGAAAGGGTAAGCTGGGACAAAGTGAGAGAGTGGCATGGATATATATACACTACCAATCGTAAAATAGATAGCTAGTGGGAAGCAGCCGCATAGCACAGGGAGATCAGCTCAGTGCTTTGTGACCACCAGAGGGGTGGGATAGGGAGGGTGGGAGGGAGAGAGATGCAAGAGGGAAGAGGTATGTATATGTATAACTGATTCACCTTGTTATAAAGCAGAAACTGACACACCATTGTAAAGCAATTATACTCTAATAAAGATGTTAAAAAAATTACATTAAAAAAATAAAGCCCATCATATTACATGCATTTGTTGTTTCTCTCACTGCTCTCTTGGCAATATGCCTTTTGTTTTCCAAGGATCATCTTTCTGCTAGGATTTTGTCTCTCTTTTCTCCACTCCATGTCGCACAGCTTCTAGACAGCCATGACTTACTATTCTACATGATCTCAACTCCTGGAACTCTAGTCTGGATCAAGACACTAAGCGTTTAATTTTCCCTAAGTGGGGATCGCTCAGATAGGTTTATTAACAAGGAGATAATCACTAGAAACTATGAAGGGTTCAAGGAGAACCAGTTATACCAAACTAACTCTGCTTCCCTTTCCCACATGGTGCGATCACTAGTTTGACAGATCAGATAATGCCGTGGATTCTACATACCATGTCTTTAGCAAATTGGAAAATTAAGTCGTTTCATTCTATCACTGTAGAACTGAAGGAGAAGTGTAAGTTGTCTCTTAGGTGGATCTGTATTTGACCGAAGAACATATTAGAGTAGTACCGATTTACTGATTGATGTAAAGCTTTAGGGAGGCCTTTAGTGTGAGGCTGCAGAGCTCTGAACTTAAAACTGCTGAACAGAAAAGAATCATAAAGAATTTGAATGTAGCTATGGAAGACACGTTTACTCCAAATGAGCAAGATACAAAACAGAAAAAGACTGAAATGAACAAGATATCTTAAGAAAGATGGTGATGGAAATCAAGTTAGCAGTTATCCTTGGGAAGATAATAAAATACAGGAAGCATGAGGGGGCATCTGTGGTGCTGGTCATGTTTGGGTGATTGATACGGGAGTGTGTTCACTTTGTAAAAATTCACTGAGCTTTACACTTATGCTTGATATACTTTCCAGTACAGTCTAACTCTGTTTTATCAGAATTATACAATCTGTGGTTCTAATTAGTGTGTGTCTGTGTGTTAGTGATGGTGGTTTATGTAAATTGAGTCACATCTAAAACTATATAACGAATTACAGTGGGATTCTATAGCATTTAGATTTCTCGTAAGTTTTTAGATATTTTACTGTCCAATACTGACTTCCCTGATGATGTACATCATCATAATTGGCTACCAGCCTATAATATGGCCACGTATTTCCTTTAACATTACTCAGTGGAGGTAGAAAAGCAAATGAGATGAACAGGGCTGAGCAACTTATTATTATGTTAACACAAAATATGGGCATTTTATGAAGTTATAAGATTTATTCAGTGTGTCCTCTTTTAGCCATACATGTATGAAAGAAATATTCTCTCAACATTGCCAACATTTATTCATATTTTCTTGGAAGCAAATATACGGTTGACATTCATTAAGCGTTTGTAAGTCTTCTCAAAGCCAAACATCTGCTTGGCATCCAACGTGTTCACAAACTTCTTTCTTTAAAGGAATGTCTGTTGAGCATTTATTAGCTTCATTTGTGCTTTATGACTACCCTTTAAGTAGAACATTTATTTAGACAAATCCTTAAAGTTTAAGACAATCCCAAAAGATTCAAGAAGCGGATCTGTCTTGACCCTTTACTTAACATTCTCAGGCTATGACAGAAAGTATTCAAGGTGTCCCTTTAGACGCCTTCGTGGAGGGCCCCTCGATCGGACTCAGGTGAAAGGTTTTGCCTGGAATGCCACTCCCGAGTGAGGACACTCACTGAAGTCAAGTGTTTTCTTATGCACTATGGGGAAAAGGGCCTAAAAGGGGGTTAAACTTTGATTAGAGATGTTGCAAGTAGGGAAAAATGCTTACTTCAATTTCACTTCTGCTTTTCAGAAGACATGAGTACATAAATTATGTAGGAGAACGGTGATTACTAGACAGTCTAAAAGCTTGGAGGCTCTAGGCCAATTTTTAACCAACTGTCACAGAACATAAGTTTCAAAATATGTTTAAGCTAAACTGACAACTACAGAAAAAATGTAAGATTCTTTGAAAGGCTGGCTTATGTGAACTGACGAGGATCTCTGAAACCACATGCTATTTAACACACAGCGATACTCCACTGCAACGTTCCCACTCTCTTCTGGAGGGAATATTAAAAGAGGTAGAACAGATGCTTCCCTGAATTAAGCAGATCCAAGCAGTAGACAGACTCTTCCCACAGAGTGGCCAAAAGAAGTAGGGTTCATCCAAAAACTGAAAGGGCTAGGAGAGGTCCCCTGGCCTAGCAGCTCTCAAGCTGGAAGAAGCTAACCCAGGAAGGGTGCCTGTGTGCATGGGTTTCCCACCTTTCTATGCCAGAGAAGCTCCAATCTTAACTGCTGTAGACATCCATTCTCCCTGGAATATTTGAATCACTGCTACATGCTAAGCTCTTCATTTTACAGGTCACAAAACCAAGGCCAGAGTGATTCCATTAGGTATCCAAAGTGCCAGGGCAGCAAAGCTAGAACAAGCATTCCATAAATCCCCGGCTAAGGTGCCCTTCTATCAATTATACAACCTGTAAGACCTTAGGGCATAAAATATTGGCAGCTGAGATGAGAAAGTATTTATCGGGTACAGTTAGTTTGTAGAATAGCTCTTGATCTTAGCTGTGTACACAAGTCTCCCTGAGTCCTGGAGCAAGCCTTTTCCCCCTCTACCTGTCCAAGGAGTTCCAGGGAGTCTGTGAAATCCCTGAAGCGGTACATTCAATTTAACATGTCTGTGTAAAATTCGTCCATAGCTTTCATTTGTTCTTCAAAAGTATCTGTGATCACACCAAATGGTAAAAATCAGTGTACCTGAAGAAGGGACTAGGAAAACGTACCAGAAAGTCCTTTAACATAACATGCATGTTTACTATTAAACTACTCAGGTTATACAGGTAAATTCACACAGTGGTGAAAACAAAACCTGCACAGTGCCTATGAAAATACAGTACTTGGTAGACTGATAAAAACAGATTTTATTTTACTTCTTGGATTTTACATAATTGAAAAAATTATTTGATGTATAACATGCAACCTTCACTCTGTAAACCAAAACCAGCACTCCAAAGCCCTGAATAATTTGGGGGCTAGGGGATTATTTCTGTCTCTGAGTATTCCCTTTAGAAACTGATGGTGAGTAAGAGATGTCATGACAACTGACAGAGAACAACTGTTTCTTTCAATTCAACTGTAGACTCTTCAGGGAAAACGCTCATCTTTATAACTCTGTCAATTAGGCAAACACTAAAAACTGCCTCCTGCCCTTCATGCTGATAATGTCAGGGAAGACAAGTGGCTGATGTAATCCTGAAGATGGAGCTAACGTCCAGAGCCTCATTATCCATTAAGGGAGGCTTTCCCCCTACTTCCACTCTAGCAAAGGAAGAGCAAGATGCTGAATTATCTTCATGTGTGGACTGACAAGAAATAAACGGTAAAGTCGTTTTGAGGGAAAAACCTAGAAAACCAGCATGAACATAAACTAATTTGAGAAACAGTGCCCTACTGTATTTTGAAATAATATTCAGTATTTATCCAGAGGGTTTCTTATAATGGAGTAAAATAGAGAATTTCCTGAGGCTAGGAGATTACAATCATCTGAGAAACCAGGAGTAAGAATGCGTGCATTTAACTGCAAAGAAGGATATGCAGAACTGCCCACCTATTCCTCACAGTGAGGACTCATCATGGAAATTATGCTTCAAGGTCAGTAAGCTAAATGACAAGAAGATGGTCTGTGCCAATAATTTAAATGTCAAGCGGCACCGGGCCAAGAAGGTGCACAGATATAAATCGGGCAGTGGCACTGATGTAATTATGGGCTTAGACGAATTCTCAAAGCCAGACCGGAAGCTGAACCACAGTCTTTGGGGAAAAGAGAGAATATGAGGGTAATTAGAGGAAAAAAGCAGAGGAAAGTTTTTTACTTTTTAAAAAAAACCCCTAAAACTCTAAATAAAACTCAATGTCTGCAGAGGGACCTTCATGGTCCTCAAACATGCATAAAACAGGATGGAGGGAGGAAGGGGCCACCCACATCTTTATAAGCTCAGTGTCAGAGCAGAGCTGCACGTGCACGGCAGTGTGTGTCCCTCCCAGGGGCCTGGGACCTGGAGGGGTGCTGAGGTCCATGTGACTTGTGAGCATCCAGAACGAGGATCTCAGGAGGGAATTTCACAAGCACAGAACGTATTTTTTTCTCCCTGGACTCTGCTTTCTAGTTTTTCTCTCCCTCTGCTATTGTTTAATTTTGTGGTTCGACTTTTTGAAGAATGGTGGGAGGTACCGTGTTAAGCAATGCTCTAGGAATGAGGCTCAGCGGCGATGAAATCGGCCTCCCACGTCTTTCAAACCAACTGTGAGTCTGCTTAAAACACAAGGCAGACACAAATACGAAGGAGAGCAGGCAGGACGTCCTGTTCGTCCTTGTATGTGCAGCATCTCTCCCCAGCACACAGTCGGCACAGAACGGATGCAGGCTCAAGGGAACCCGTCATTTTATCTAAACAGCTCTGTGGTCCGTTCTGTTTCTGAATAGGAGCCAACAGCCATATCACTTAATGTGCTTTTGAGCAATCTTTTGTTGATCCTTGTGCCTCCGTTAATGAAAGTGATTAAACAACCAAGTCTGGCACAAAATTATCCTGATGGGAGAGCATCAGAGTTGAACATGGTCAAGAGATTTACAAAGGAGCCAAGAAACATCACTGGAAAAGCAGATATTAAAAAATCATGAGTATCCTCATGCTTTTAATTTTTATTTATTTATTTTTAACATCTTTGTTGGAGTATAATTGCTTTACAATGTTGTGTTAGTTTCTGCTGTATAACGAAGTGAATCAGCTATATGCGTACGTATATCCCCATATCCCCTCCCTCTTCTCATGCTTTTTAAAGAAGACAGTCAAGAAAATAATTTCCCATTTTTTCTTCATGGTTAAGCAGAGTCTGATTATTACTAACACTAAATATCTGTACACTGTATTGCCTAAAAGCTTTATAGTAATAGTATTTATTAATACATGCCACAGAGAAGAAAAATTAAATGAAATAATTAGATTCCTAGGAATAAGCAACTCTTAATGCTCTGAGTATAATATAATTTTATAGGCTGAAATGACACTTATCAAGGATATTTATTAAGTATGGTTTAAACTATATTTCACAAAAACAACCCACTGAAATTTAGGAAATACCTAAAAGGCATGGCTTATAAGTTTGGAGATAGTATCATGTACAGGATATTTAAGTAAATAAAGCCTGGACCAAAAAAAGTTTTAAAAAGCAGAAGATTCTTTTATTCATAAATATATTTTAAGAGAAAAAATAAAGTTTTACAAATAAAGTTTGCCCATAGTACAGTTTTAAAGATAATGTTAAAAGCACAGATTCTGAGAAATTCTCCAGAAGCCCTGCTAGTATTTCATCTCGCATGAAGAGAAAGCAATTTGAGAACTGCTACCCAACGCCTAGTCTGACCAGCTGGTAAGATTCAGTAAGTGGGTGGCAAAGAGGAAAATCCTTGCATTTCATGGTGACCAGAGGGGAAGAGACTGGGCATAGTCATAAATATACTTTAAATTCTAGGAAGACTTTGTTAAAACAATTTAGTCAAAGACATGAGGAAGATTCTTTGACAAGAAGTTCAGGAAGGATTGGAGCTAAATAGTTCACAAAAATACAATTCTATGGAGTAGGCCTTGATACCTCAAAACAGATTTTAATTTAGGATATAGGCAATATTATAAATTAGAGGGCAGAAGATTATATGGTCAATAAACAGCCTTCAGAAAAATGCTCAGCTATTTGGAAAATGATTCAGTTAGTGTCTCCCATCATGCATTCCCCCAAATAAGTCCAAGCAACAGAATCAAAGATTTAAGTGTAGAAAACAGAACCTTTAGAGAAGCAACCCTGGATGGAAATGCAGGTAAATAAACACAGAATGGCAAGAAACCTGCCAATTCAAATTATGAACAATAATCATTAATGACTGTCAGGACTCACTTTCAAAACTCTGCTAATAAATGCTATCCCAGTTTGTGAACCCTGAGTGAATGAATTAATAAATAAATAACCTGACATTTATGGATTCTGGATAAAATAACTTCAAGGAACTTTAAAAATCAAGAACTTAGGATCCAGTTGCTCATTACTGAAATCTGACAATACCATGGAGAACTTACCTGCAGCAAATAACAGCTTTGCACGACAAAGCTAAGTCCAGAAAATACTGCCGTACTCCAAAAGTTAAGGCATACTTGAGAGTTTTCCCATCAATTATAAGAGCAAAGTCATTCTCCTTCCGAAGAGCATCACCAAGGGTAGTGCAGTGACGACTGAGAGTTTCCCTTGTTCCCTGTAAAATTAAACGAAAGATGCCCTCAGCATTTACTCCCATTTGTTTTACCAAGGTTGTTCAGCAACTACTTTTAGTTATTTTTAGTGCTTTTTATGTTTCAAATTGCTTTCACATACCTCTACTCATCTGATTCTCACGAAAGCCCCTCAGAGAAGACTGGACAAACATTGTCAGAAAAAGTGAGTGACTCCCTTAAAGCCATACCCTGTTCCTAGCACGGTTGGGACTTGACTACACATCACCCATTCCCCTGCCACCTTTGCTCATTATTCCAACCACACGGCCGCAATCTTCTTAAAATATTTTCAGTACATTATCTTGTTAAAGCATAACAACGTTGAACTAGTCAAAATTGCTTAGCTATGAATCAAGGGGAAAAGTTGGGGAATATAATTTAAATAATTTATGGGTATTCTTTCAGAAGTTGTCAATGCGACTGAAACTTAATTCTCAAGAGGAGGAAATGTAGTATCTGTAATCTCTTGCCACTTCATGAATTGGCGTCTATAACTTTAATCGCGATTTCATGATGCGGTATTTCAGCTGGGGATGGTGACATGTGGCCTAGTAATCTTGACGGATTGAATAAAAGAACCCCTTCCATCAATGAAGAGTTCATTTTCAGGCACAATAAAAACCTTTAGTGTCAAGAAAGGCTTTGTTCACCTCAGCTATATAGAGAGGTTGTATTTGTTTCCCTCTGTTAAGAACTATTGCTTTCCCAGCTCTTCAAAGGGAAAAAATTTCAAGCTACTTAATTTTTCTCCCTAGATCCTGTAGACTTTTCCTATAACCTGATAGGGACAGCTTCTTATTTCAACGGAGCCCTAACATTATGAAGACACAGAACACGGGCTCTGCACAAGGAAATGTAAGGAACAATTACTTTCCTATTAGAGTTTTGTTCTGAGTGCTAGTATCTGAGCCCGCAGTTATTTATATAATAAATTTAACAAATCTATGTTTATATAATAAAATATACCTATAGTAAAAAATAATACATAATAATTTTTGTTATATTCAAAGGAGATATAATTATCGTTCCAATTTAAGACTGTGGTACAGTTATTTGAGTTATCTTCACAAAGAGGGAAGCAAAGACAGAGGTAATTAAAATTTTACATTGGGGATTTTTGAAGGTGTTTCTACATTCGTATTTCAAATGTGGTTCACACTACGTTCTGGAATTTCAGGATCTGTTTATCGAAATAACAGAACAGTGTTGTACCGTAAAGTAAGCATGCCCAACCCTCCGAACGCTGGAACTTCATTTAACACTTCCCCTGTTCCCTGTTACACACAGTGACATGAAGGGCCGCCATATAGCAGCATTCTTTGCAAAATTTTCTGTTCACGCTTTACATCGGGGAGAAAGAGCTGTTTTAATTTACAGGCCTTACGCTCCTATTTCCTACTGGAAATTTTTGGCCCAAGAGAATTTTAAGAAAAGGAGGTAAAAAGTGTCAGCAAGACGCTGCAAGCAAATTTATCAATGACTATCCATAGCAGATTACCCTGGATTGTCTTAAAAGCAAATTCCCATAGATGAAATGAACAAACAAGCAGATTAATACACAGATAAAAAATGAAAATAAAATAAAACAATATTTAGCATGTACCACACGCCAGTCATGGTTCTAAGGGCTACACACACAGATACAGTACTTCAGTTAACACTTACTTCAACCCTGTGCCGGAGGCACTATTGTCCCCATTCTGCAGATGATAAGCATGAGACTTAGAGTTTAATTTCCTTGCCCCAAAACACATGGCTACTAAGTAGAGAAACCAAACTCAGAATTAAATTTCTGTACTAGCTAGTCATTCTCTACATTATCCAGCAAAAACAAAACCAACAGTACCAGGCATAGCAAATCATAAGTGAAATCCCCATACCATTTCCCCTGTTGTTTCCCTAGAGCCCTCATCATCTGTCTCTCATCTTGTCTTTACCACCAACAGAGCCTTCTCTTTACAAAACAAACTTGAAACACAAATGAGTCTCTTCTTGCTCTAAAATTTTTCAATGGCTTCTACTGCTTACATGATAAAGTCTAAAATCCAAGTCCAGCTAACTTTCGTTCGCTTTTCTCTTCACAACCTTGACTCCTTTATTCCCTCTCTCTGGACCACCCTTTCCTCCTGAGATATTCCACTATCTTTGAAACCAAGCTGTCCTCCCAAGCCCTCCCAGACTCACTCCATGCTATCATGTGTAATTCACTGTATGCTAGCAAGACCCTCAGTTCCTTGAGGGGAGAGACAACGTTTAATGTGGTTCCCAGCCACAAACAGTGCCTGTAATTACAGACGCTCGGGAAAGACCTATTTATGGAATGAGAGCACTGATAAATTTTGATTTCACCCCACTGGAAGCACTCCATTTCCCCTCTATTATCACTTCTGATTTGAGAGAGAGACAGACAGGCAGTCAGTCTTCTCCTTCGTGCTCTTTAATTTTCTAGAGAATAATAGGGATTATTACTTCAACAGTCTTTCAAACCAAGGCACTGTCCACTGAAATGCACGTGTGTGTACCTGTGTATTTATTTGCTTGCCTGCCTATCTACCTATCTACTTACCTACCCATCCATCCATCCATCCACCCATCCATCCATCCATCCATCCATCCGCTACTCTGTTTTTTTAAGTTTTGCCCGAGTCACTCCTGATCTGAAAACCTAAATGAAACCTGAGATGTACCTCAAGAGGACTTCAAATTTCTTTATAGATCAGCTGCAAAGCAAGACTCAAAGTCAAGTAAACCCCTGGCTGTGCAAGCCCCTCATGATCCTGTCTGTTCGACACAGTCCTGTGCACCCCACTCTCCCTTCTTCTGAGGGCGTTCTCTAACATCTTAAAATGTACTGAGAACTTATTTGTGGCGTCAGCATCCCTGGGTTTCCTGGGTGATTATCACAGATCTGCAGCAAATCAAACAGTGTCAGGAGATGTAACAGAGATCACATTTCAGAAGGTGAGTCAAAATCTTTGCACAGTGAATTCTCCAGTCAGCCTACCTAGGGCGCAAGGTAACAGCAACAGAAAAGCTGCAAACACTTTCTTATTTTCGTTTACAGTTTTATTTTGTAAGCAGCTCTGTTGTTGGCTGTGTGCTGCCAGTTACATGTTATATTTCACCCTTATTTATACTGCCAGGAGTATTTTAAAATTCTTTTATTTATGAAAGTTTATTGCTTCTCCTGTAAGCCTGGGAGCCATACTTTACGGCCATATTGCATTGAAGCTTATCTCCTGTAGCTAGAAATAAATTTATTACTACATTAGCTGTTGCTTTGTTTTCTTTTTGGTTACCGAAGGGGGAAATGTTTAAACGTTTAAACTTAGTGACATGTGAAAGTGTAAATATATAAATGAGAAGCTGACTCAGAAAAAGGATAAAAGACCATAGAGTACAACAACATAAAAGTTCTGTATCTCCTTATGCTACAAAGTCTTATTTGTGGGCTGAAAGAAAAGGAGCATTTGTTGCTATAATCAGGGAGAGTCAGAAGTAAAGGCAGTTTGGGGAGACAGACAGGCATTCAGGCGTCTCACCAGGCGGGGACCCAGGTATGGGAAGGAGCCGCAGGGAAAGCGGGATTTGCCTGCACCTCTCACAGCCTGCATCCCATGTGGACACGACAGTTGAGCATTCAGCTCTCCTCTCCCTGTCCCTGGGCTGCACCTAGCCAAGTGCTCATCAGGGGCCCTTATGAGCTCCTCCAAGCTTTCCTGCTTTGCCAAGTCACAATTCAGTCTACAGCCAACACTTCTCTGTTCTTAGTCCTGACACAACAGGGACTAGAAAGGGAATAAAATCACCTCCCCCTGAGGACAGGCTCTACTCCAGCTCTCCTCTCTTATATGGGTGCTCATTACTGCTGATCTATACTTTCACCCAGGCCTAGCCAATTCCAACGTTCCCAGAGGTTACTCCAGACCTTTTCTTCCCTTCCTCAGACTCCAAATTTGGCTCCTGTTAGTGCAGCAAACATCTCCCTGCTTTACTGAGAACATTCGTAAATTATTCTCTCAACTTTCCTCTCTTAATCTCAAAACTTCCCTTTACCTAATCCTCCCTAATTCCTGAGCTGGGAGGAAGACCTGCCTTCTTTTCTCACCTCTGTTCCTCCCTCTTCTCCCCTGCATCTTTATTCTCCCCCACTGTCACTCTTTCTTTCCCTTAAGACTACATACGGAAAGCAATGAACAATAAATAAACCAAGAAACGTCCCCAACTCTATTTTTCCTGAGTCCTCCAGGTGACATGAATACCTCCACCTTCTGGATTCTCCAAATATGTGTTTATACTTACACAATGTAGCGTGATGTATAATTGCTTATCTGTTTATATCTCTACTTCCCTGCAGGACTGAGGTCCTTGATAAAGAGATGAAATAAAATCAATACAAGCTTGGTAATAAAAGAATAACCAAATTATTAATGATTGGAGAATACCTTGTGGGAAGTTACAATGATTTTGTTGTGTGACCATTGTTTTTTACTGCCTGTAAAACTCCTGTGTAATCTTGGACACTTTTAATTAGAGCAATAAATAAAATGTTAGTGTGCTTATTTTATTGCAGAGGAAATGGAGAACAAAGTGGTGGTTATGATCTAACATCTCCTTCTATCTCATATAACAGAAATTGTCTAATGAATAATGGAATCAACACCTAGACTAGCTACTTAGTGATCAAGCAGGTTATATAATAGTGGATTTATGAGAAGAAAACAATGTGTATTTGGTTTATAAGAAACACGCTTGGAAAAGAAAAAAGAAAGAAAGATGCTTGGCAGATAATGAGGTCAAGTACAATTCCTCACAAAGATTAACTCAGACCAAAGGGCCTTAATAAAGTTCTATTTGCATCTTTGTATTGCCTGGCAAAACAGATAACATGTTCATACAATACCTGTCGGGGAGGGGGAAATTTCCCACCCTCTGCTTCTTGAGTTTTTTTGGCTGGCCTAATAATTAAATTGGCACAAGACAGATTAACAGGAGGGAAAAAACCCCTAATTTAATTAGTACACATGGAGGTCTCATAGAAATGGGACCTAAGAAGTGACCAAAGCAGGCAGTTTTTATAATTTTTAGACAAAGAAACAACAAATTTGTAAAGAATTGACAAGACAGAGACGTTTAAGCTTGGGGTAGTAAATTAGTGAGGCAGTAACAAATTTTGTTTAAACAGCCTTCTTGGCCTGGAATTTCCTATCTCTAGTGATAAGGATGTCTATCTACCTCCTGGTGCAGGGCGGGTACTTTTCAAATGGGAGATTTATTTCTTGCTTTCTAAAGACAAAGGAGGGTCAGAATGTTCTTCTTGGATTGGCTGTTTCTAAAGTAACTTTAATTCAAAATATTCAATATGCCAGTCTGGCATATTTTAGGGTGGCCTGCCCTGACCCCCACCATACCCTCCAATAAAATAAAATAACAACAATTTTTAAGAAATCAAAGACTGGCAGCTTTATGATAATCTTTTTTTTTTTTTTGCGGTACGCGGGCCTCTCACTGTTGTGGCCTCTCCTGTTGCAGAGCACAGGCTCCGGACGCGCAGGCTCAGCGGCCATGGCTCACGGGCCCAGCCGCTCCGCGGCATGTGGGATCTTCCCGGACCGGGGCACGAACCCGTGTCCCCTGTATTGGCAGGCGGACTCTCAACCACTGCGCCACCAGGGAAGCCCTATGATAATCTTTTAAAATTACTTTTACATGACGTTTGCCGAGGAAATCTTTGATAAAAATCACAGAGGGCACCCTAGACAATGAACACACTTTTATAGTGAAATAAATTGAAAGCCCTGACTTGTTTGGAAAGTATCATAGCGTGCAAGATGTCGTTTGCATTTTGGCAAAAACTCTGCTTGGAACACTCTAAAGAATCCAGAGGCCAGATGTGCAAAGAACATGTTAGGCCACCTAAGAACTATGATTTTGATGGCCCCAAATGTAATGTTGCAGAAGGCACTTGCATAAAAATGGCCTTTTCAGCCTCTGGCCTTTGGTTTTTCTTCCTGATTCCTTTCAGGGGTTTACAGAACAGAGAGTCTTACTTAGGAACATATCCAGGAAACACCCCAGTAGAGAATGTGGAAATATCCCTAAGGAGAGGTAAATAAAAGCCTCTTGCCTTTGACTAGAAGACTAGTCTATTCCAGTCTAACCAGCAGAAATGATGTGAAGGTTACAGACAGTGTAAAATGTTAACACCTAAATGTCGTGGTGTGGGTGTCGTATGGGTGTCGTAACACCCACATCCTGCTCCAGGGCCACAGTTACTTATAGTGACAGAAGAAAATGTGTGATAACTCATCTTATCCCAGAAGGAGTCATCAGCAAGGCTAAGCCCAAGAGCAAAAGTTAAAGGAAAAAAGTATACATATAATACTTATTTAGTTCAAACTATATGTTGGTATTTGGGTCAGAATACAAATAAGCCTTCAGCACCTGGATTTATTCCTGGGAATCTCTTAAATGTGTGCAGGTCAAATGATAAATTTATGTTTATCGTAAGTTTATCATGAGTTCACCACCAGTTAAGTGAAATAAGCATAGAATTTTGGCTAATGCTGAATCACTTTTGGAAGACACACAACTTTCACCCTTGTCCGAATGGACTTAAGTTTATGAAGCCTGTGCTTCTCACTTCAGTAGCAGCACAGCGGGTTTCTGTTTTCACTTACTTTCCACCAAAAGGACAAAATGCAACATAATGTTACAGGAGAACATCTTGTGGAACAAAGACGGTGACTGATGAAATAAGACAACTTGCTGGAGGTTGGGTCACTGTAAAATAACTCTTCAGAACTCATCAGCTGATGTGCACAAGTTACCAATCAGTGTAGAGAAGGCAGCCATCAACATATAACAAATATGTAACCATAAAAAAGTGGGGCTTTTTTAGTTAGAAAGCCAAGGATGGCCATGAGGGTTCACATGATGCTTCTGGGCACCAATAACATCTGAAGCAAAACGATGACGCCACATGGTAAAGGACTTAAGTTCCAGAAGCTGAAACATACCCCATGGCTCAGAACACAAGGCTTTCCTCACCTTTAGGTGGTTGTAGAATATAAGGTGAAAACAAGCTAATCAAGCATTTTTCACCTTTCTTGGAAAGGAAATATTAGGTGTTTTATTTTGAAAAAAAGTTCCTTATGAAAAAACTAAATGAGAAGTAAGGAATGGCTTCAACCACTAACTTAAGACACCAAGAACCCCAAAATACTTTTGGATCAGGTGGCTAGGCTCAGCGTTCTACAAAGGATTATATCCCACAGCATAGGTGTCACAGGTAAGTTTATTTCATGGCCTATCGATAAACTTCTTCACCAGGAGTACATATGTATTCCAATCTACCTCGTCCTTATTTATTTTTTCACTTGACTAACTAGCAGTAATATGGTATCAGAATGACTTGGTTTGAATCGTTGTTCTCCCACTTCATGGCTGTCTTTCTTCAGGCAGGTTACTTAATTTCTCTCAATGAAATTTTTCTCATTCATAAGATTGGGTTAATATCTCTTTTGTAGGGTTATTGTGGTGACAAGATGTGCTAACTCAGGTGTCCTGCCCAGTGCTTGGCTCAGAGGTGATTTCCGGGAAAGACTAATTCTTTTCCTTCCTCTGACATCAGGTCTAAGAGAGATGTCAACACCCAAAGAAGAATGAATGTTCTGCAACCTGTCAATCACTGCACAACATCAGTGCAATCCAAGTGGTATGTTACTGAGATGATTTTCAGTTTCCTTTTGAAATCTCCTAATGGCAATTTTATTTCAATCTACTTTTTCATTGCTAACACCCAACTCTACTAGCTACTACTTCTTCTACATAAAAACTATCTGGAAACCTGTCTTCCCTCAATTACAGAAAAGATGGCATTATCTCTTCTCATATGGCATGTAGCTCTTGCTAGGTGGTAGGAGGACAAATATTTATAAAGTTAACCTAGACTGTTTTTCTTTATCTCTTAATTTCTGTCTCTAACCTGATACAACTCTTCTTTAAAAAACTAAATTTATTTATTTATTTATTTTCAGCTGCACTGGGTGTTCGTTGCTGCTCTAGTTGCGGTGAGCGGGGGCTACTCTTCATTGCGGTGCGCGGGCCTCTCATTGCGGTGGCTCCTCTTGTTGTGGAGCACGGGCTCTAGGCGCGTGGGCTTCAGTAGTTGTGGCTCGCGGGCTCTAGAGCGCAGGCTCACGCAGTTGTGGCGCATGGGCTTAGTTGCTCCGCGGCATGTGGGATCTTCCTGGACGAGGGCTTGAACCCATGTCCCCTGCGTTGGCAGGTGGATTCTTAACCACTGCGCCACCAGGGAGGCCCTGATACAACTCTTGAGCAGAAAATAACTTGAAAGTTACAAAGTGATTTGGCATTTCTCTCATACTATGTTTTTTGCAGATGACCACATCAATATGTTAGACTTTAAGCTCCCATAAAAATATATATATATATATATGCAGTTACATAAAATAGCATTATATGCAAATGAGAGCTTCACAAATAGTAGGTTGAAAATAACTAATGATAAACAAAACACAGAGGACTTATTTCGCTGGCATGTTCTTCAGCTCTAACACCATCAACTTAACTTCTTAGGTATTGATGATTTTTAAAAGCAGATAAATAAATACTCTGTGTGTGTGTGTGTGTGTGTGTGTGTGTGTGTGTGTGTGTGTGTGTGAAAAAACCTTAGCTTACCTACTTGGTTTTAAAACCTACTATCAGTTAAGTTAAAATGTCAAATAAGAGAATATATATAAAAATCTTAAACTAACAGCTATTTTATTAGCTGTTTTGGTGGTTTGTGGCCCCATCTCATCATCATTTAAGACATGAGGTATTTACAAATTTATGGCCAAATAATGTTTCATTCTTTCTCTATTTTTGCACTCTCCAAATGTTCATACCCTAAAATTACAAATCAATGGAACATTCCAATGACATTCTTAATAATACATTCTGACCATATCAAGTATGGACAATGTTAGCACGTTCTTAAAGAGTGAGTTATGATTTCCCTGACAGCAACGTCGGTAAACCATTGGGTATTATCTTTTGACACTGTATTATTGATTCAGTGGAACACTGGTCATTCCATATAACCCTATGCAACACATATATCAACTACTTCTTTAGCTACTGCAGGCGGTAGTAAGTGGTAAAGAACATATACCTGAGAATAAAGAGAAATTACATTTATATACAATTGGTCCATTTAGTATTCATCCCCGTCAGGATCACTCTCTCTCTTGGACAGTTTCTGACCAGAAAAACTGGTGTTTCTAAACTCCTAGGCTATATTAGAACATAACCTTTAAAAACATACTTGTATAGAACCAAACCAACATAAAGTCATTTTTCTAAAATGGGTAAAGGCAGACAGAAGGTGAAATCATTAAAAACATATGGCCAAAGAGGTCTTCTAAAACAGCTTAGTGGAAGGCAGCCAAGCAAATGCACTTAATCAATACATATTGCTAAATATAATGAAGAGGGAAACAGAGAAAAAAAATTTTTTTCATGCTTTGCTGATACACAGATATGAGCTTTCCAGGGCAGGCGTAGATATAAAACACTGTAATTGAGGAAATGGCCCAATCTCCCAGTAGGGTCATGCCATCTGAAATGGGTCAAAGAATGGAAGAAGCTAAGAAAAGGAAGTTGCAGCGCTGGGTAAATTGCTCTTGGCCCTTGGGCAGAGGTTTGGGATTTGGGGTTATGATAGGTTCCATCAGGCAAATAATTCGTTGTGAGGCATCTATTCTCGTTTTGGGTACCCTAGAGAGAAAGGCAGAAAGTGTCCAATCTGGGTCTAAGTCTATCTTTCAGTGTTGGGATGGCGGCACAGAGCAAAGACAGACAAATCCCGGGAAAGGAAGGAAGAGTGAGGTAGGGGATATAATTATATAATTTAAATAGTTTTGTGGATAAAGGCTTTTACCAAAGCTCTCACAGTAATTATTTGAAACCACCACTGAAAGTCTCCTAAACACTTATTTTGAGCTTGGCATTAAATATTCTCCAGCGGCGGCGGTGACTCAAGGGCAGGAGGAAGTGTCCTGGAGGAACTGGATGGGCAGACATCCAGTCTCTCGTATGGCCTTCAATTCAGCCAGAAGAGGCTGCACAGAATATACAACCGGTTTTTTGAAAATAAGCAAATTACCAAATCAACGGTTTGGAGACAGTAACAACTGGGGTCTGTGAGAAATTCTTACCCAGAACCACAAAGAAAGCTGACGTTGGGCCCATTTCCCTAATGATTTGAATTAATTAATGTAGGAATACCGAAGAATCATTATCTGCTGTGTTTTCTCACTGCACATTCCAAATGCACACCATTTCCATTATTTCCCACATCCATTCAAATAAATCTATGTACAACTGTCACAGTAAAACGAAATATAGGGTCGTTCCCGAATTTCGTAAATACAAGATGCCCAAACGCCACCATCTCCCAGAAGAGCATTCCTCTTTCAGCTGCTCTGCAGTCCTGGTGGTGAGCGGGAGAGGAGGTAGGGGCAAGCTGGCAAACGTGGGGCGTGCCTTCCAGAATGCTTTTTTCTGAGACTGAGTCCCCTTTACCTCTGGAGAAGGAAGGGTTATTTAAGAACAAAAAGAAAAACAGTTTCGGACTTAGAGCAATCTAGGTCAAGACTCAGGATCCCACAGGCGTTAGCTTTGTGAACTCAAAGTCTCCATCTGTATTTGAGACAGACACCGTCATCCGTATAGGAGCAGAGGCTAATGCGTGCAGATTTACCTGACACATAGGTTTCCTGTAAACTGTCAATTTTATGGCTATGCTGATTCATCAAAAGATACAAAAAAAAGAGATGCAAAAAAAGTCACAAGGCATGGTCTGCTCACCTCAAAAATGCCACCAAGCTGTTGGGAGATGGCAAGAGGGCAGACTGATTAGAAGGCATTTAACGGTAATTCTAGGTCTCAGAGAGTCTTAGAAGAGCTCAGATGTTTAGCCAAAAAAAAAAAGATAAAGAATATTCAGGCTTAGGGGGAGGAAGAATTTCTCAGAACAGCAACACTATGAATCTGTGAACAACTTCACTTAGGGATCTGAACACAACCCAAGATTACAGAATTTTGTTTGAGCAAAGGGGACACATTTTGTTTTTATGAGACCAAACAATGGGTTTGATGGAACTTTTTCAACCACAGTCTTTGGCTTGTGGCAGACACCGTCTTAAATCAGAGGAACAGAGAACAGATTATTTGTTCTTCTGTTATTTTCTTTTTTTGTAATGTTTATATATAGTTTTTACTAACCCGTTTCTCTCAAACGGAACAAAGCTGGCTTTCTTCACTGAGAGCTACTTGAAGTAAGCCGTGTGCCAGACAGTATTTGAACAATCATCCTGCAATGGGACATTATAAAAACATATCTTTGCTTTTGATAGGGATACATTAACACCTTAAAAGTTAAACTGAGATCTTATACATTTTCAGGCCGAAAAAGCTGAAACAGCTTTGCTAATGGCAAAAGAGAATTCACAATACTAAAGTTCCCGAGCTGGCGGTGGAGGAAAACTCAGTGTGGTTTAAAACCTGCCTGAACTATTTTTCAAAGCAATACAAAACGTACTGCATTAGACTCATGGGACATATCAAGACAAAACTTGAAGTAGCCTCAATTCTCTTTTTTCCCCTCCTTTTCCGGAGTCAAGTCAATAACTTGCTTATTCTGGACTTCTTTCAGAAGCCGTTCCACAGTGACTGGTTCCCCAAGCAGTAAGGTTTGTCTGCATAATACATATAAGTCGAGCTTAAAAGGGTGCAGATGACAACTTCACCATTTATGTCATGAATGCCTGTAAGTTACATTTGAAGCTTACATGGTGTTAGAAAATCAAATTCAGCTAGGAAAAAAAAATGTGCAATCCCATAAAGGGCTTTCTTTTCCTGTGGTGTTGAAAAATATATATTCTTCTCCTTGTTAATATGAAATGTGGTTAACAATTCATTTTCTGTAAAATATATGAGGGAGGGAAAAGACTGGTATCCATAATCAAACCTAGGCTGGCTTAAGTTCATATTTGCAAATTAAGTAGAGAAATTTAAGTAGTGAGGAGGGCAGCTGTTTAAAATCACCTCTTACAGCAGCTGGCAAAACGAAACTCCCCCTACCCCCAGGAATAATGATGCTAAAAGAAATGATCACGATCATGATCATGGTCCATACTTCTTAAGTGCTTACTAAATGCCAGACCTTGTACTTAAAAGGTACTGTTTTGTTTAATCTTCACAACAACATCCTAGAGATGGATATTATTATTATTATTTTATAAGAGTCACTGGCAGCTGAGGCCCAGAGAACTCTTATTTTCTTAGACTCTGGAATCCAGTGACTTAGATACAGCCTTCCAGGGCTGCTTAGCACTAGAGGGCAAGTTAACCTTTCAAGATGGGGCATAATAGTATCTGCCTACTAATGTTTTCAGGTGTAAATGTGATTGTCCTTGTAAAATCCTTAGTCCGGTACTTAGTACAAAATATAAGCACTTATAAACATAAGCTAGTGTTTTTCTTATGACTATAATAGCCACGCATAGAACCCTGCAGGGGTAAGCAGTTCCCTTTTCACACAGTCAAAAAGCTGCATATTCCTTTGGGATCCATACTCTGCTTCCTTATATTGGGTGCTGACTCCTAATCAGGCTAAATGTAAATGTCAACAGAAGCAGAAACTGAAAAAACTGTGCCCAGATGATCAGCAGGAGAGGTGGGCAGGGCTTCTCAGGAGTTCAACTTGGGAAAACGGGAAGGCTTTTGACTCTGAGTGGAAGAAATTTATTTCTCCAAGTTCCTCACATACATATTTAATCATCATTTCTGTTGATTCAATAAATATATAGTAAGTAATTTTCCTCTCTGCCCCTTTTTGTTTCCTAGGGAAGCCAGACAGTAGAAAAGAGGAGAAAAAACAACAAGAACAAATTTAACATCCAGCCCTACCTCTCAGGACAGATCCCACAACTCTCCACATAAAAAAGATGCTAAAAGGAGGAGAGGCCAAGGTTACAGGTATATCATGTGAGACTCAAGAAAGATGATTTGGGTACCTACAGAGTTAATGGCTTAGAAATTATGGTTCCTCCCACCTACCCAGACTTGACAAATGAGGGTAGTGAAATCCTGAGCTATCTCAATGAATCAGTCTTCAATTTCTTTCTACCTTTTAGAAAAAGTTAGATCATATCCATCAAAAAAGATATTCTGGGTCACCTGAAAGTATTTCCAGAGATTCACAGAGTTAGTATGCTATGGGGGATGTGAATACTATAATAATCACACTCCTTAATATAACATCAACTCAGTCCTTCCAGAATTGTTTTACTACATTTTGAAAGATGCTGTAATCAGACACTGGGAGCTAAAGATAGGTCACATAGGAGGTTCCCTAGTTCTTAGCTCACATTTTCAGATGTTTCCAGTTTTAACAGACAGGATCTAGGTCATTAAGCGGAAGGGGTTTCTGTGAATTTAATGGGATACTTCCTGGGCATTTCTGTAGAGTTAGGGAAGAAGTACAAAATATCCTTCAAGCCAGTAATTTAAAATTTGTGCTTTTGCAGACCCTTAAGAAAATGTCTCATACCAAGATCATAATCAGAACCCAAAACAAAGTGGTTCAAAGTCACATGATAGAAAATTCTGTTACCTAACAAATATCTAACAGATTCTGATCTACTTTAGATTATTAAAGGTGCTCCTCCATGAAATTCTTACTTTCTAAATTAAAACAAGTATGATCAAGCTTTTTAAGAAACTCTTTTGCTGACACTGTCAGGTAACTGGGTGAGAACACCTAGCTTTGCTCTCAGGCGTCATACTAGCAGGGCGTGCTGCTTTTGCTGGGAAAGGAACCGGGAATGTGCAGAGGCAGAAAAGCCCATCAGATTTCCATATTAGGTCTGTAGAGCAAGCCTTCAACATAGACTATTTTTCTACACAATTCTGTAACATAACCTTTTCATACGTGCTATGCCTTGTGCTAACCATACCAATCCAAGGGTAACATTATCCTCACCTGACAGGCAGCACAAGTGGCTCAGAGAAGTTATCTAATTTCACTTTGCCCAGGGTGCCCCACTCAGGTGGGGCAGAACTGTACCTTAACCACTGTGCTACTGTACAGAATGATTTGGGTACATTAAAATTGTCACTTGACAAAACTCTGAACACCCACAATTTATTTCCTATTATATTAATATTATTTCCTAAGATGGCATGTTCCTAAGTTTATCACCTAAATGTTAATTATTCTTTGTGCCGATGGAGTGGTAACCCTATCTCTTACTATTATCAGTCCAATTTGAACACATAGGATGCTTTTCTTTTCCATGGCAATGAAAAATAAATAATGATTTACCTAGACTCATTCTAATGACCTGCCTGAAATCTCAGCCATGGGTTGTATGACACAAGATCTGAAGGAGCTATGATGCAAAGTGCTGTTTCCTTTCCTGCTGAGAAGTGAATGAGTTTGCCACAGCAGGTCTCACCCCAGACAGCCAGATTTGTAAAGTCACCACTTAACTCCCTGGGAGAAAAACCTTCTCCAGACAGCAGTGCGAGAACCCAAGGTAGTCTGGAGCTGGATGAGTCTGTCAGTTCATTCAGCCATAGTGTTTGCCTGTGATCTTCCACACCTAACTGGCATTTGAATTGCTAAGGACATTTCTAAACACTTGCTCTTTAAGTATCAGATATGATCGATTACTACCAAACTTAAAATTGATACACAACCTTTTTCTGTTTTTAAAGGAAGCCCTTAATTAAACCTTATTCAGTGACTCACTTCTCAAATATTTATGGAGTACGAACTATGGGCTAGGCAACTTGCTGGGGAGTGAGAGAGAATGGCAAACCAAAACAGACAGAGGGGTGTCCCTGCTCTCACTGAAATTGATTATTCCCCTGAGGCTCTACGTTTGGTCCTGCAGCAACAGATAGTGCAAGTACCTTTGAGGTGTTTATTACTTTTCTTTTAAAAAAAAATTATTTATTTATTTGGCCCCATCAGGTCTTCGTTGAGGCATGTGGGCTCAGTAGCTGCAGCACTCAGGCTCTCTAGTTGTGGCACATGGGCTCCAGAGTGCGCAGGCTCAATAGTTGTGGCGCATGGGCTTAGTTGCCCCATGGCACGTGGGATCTTAGTTCCCTGACCAGGGATTGAACCTGCATCTCCTGCATTGGAAGGCGGATTGTTAGCCACTGGACCACCAGAGAAGTCCCAATGAGGTGTTTATTACTTTTGAGTTGCCATCTTGGAAACTTCAAAATGGAAATAAATAAACCTGTCTTAACAATACATGATTCAGTACATTGCATATTTTTGGTATTTCAGTGTTCTCTTTTTTTTCTTGAGATTGCTATTTACATCACTTGATACTTAAAACACTTCAAGACTGTGTTTGTCTAAGAGTTGGAGAAAAATGATGAAACAGATGAAAACAAAAGAAGCAATGCTAGCACACTCTACATAAAGTGAAAGCCTAAATCCAGACAAGAAGGATGTCAAATCAAGCATGGTCATGCTTTTGCTTTGACCTCACAGGTCCCACTTCTGACTTCCTTCAAGTGTCAGAAAACCTGGGTACCACGTGTAACCCATGATGCTGACAAAGGCCTAATGGTCTACAGGGATTATGGGGATGTTTACACTGAGGGTCTTGTAATGTTGTGAACAACTGCAACCCAGTTTTGGAACCACCTTCGATGGCTCCTTCTCAGGGACCCCATGGGATAAGTTTCCCCGAATTTCACACCACAGTGCTGGCATTGGTGCCCCTATTTCCTCCTCCCTAACTCTTACCCTGGTCCCTTACCTGCACCCCATGCCTCCCACCCTTCCAACTTGCCTACGTAGAACTGCTTCTACACATCACACCTCTTTTAAGAGGCTGATGTAATTGCTTCCCTCGCCTATGAAGGCAAATTCTCAAACCTGGCCCAGCTTTCCACAGCTGACCCGAGACTAGCTCTCCAGTTTTAACCCCCCTCTGTCATTTCTTTATGGCTGTCTTATAAATACTGTGCCACCATTAAAATGAATTAGGTAGCTTCACACAGACCATTATAAAATAATTGTTCAGATATATTAAGTGAGAAAAGCAAAGTGCAGTATCAAGCAGTGTGGACAGCATGCTGCAATTTGTGTTTAACAACAAAGGATGCGTCCACAGACATGCACATCTGGGACATGCATATCCCTTAGGTAAGTCAGAACATCTCTGGACAAACACACAAGACTGGAACTAGTGACCGTTCCTAGGGAGGTAAACGAGTAGGTTGGGTGTAAAGGTGGGCGATTCATTTTTTGCCACCTAGACTTTCCCTTTTTGTAACTTTTAAATTTTACATTCTGTGCCTACATTTATTCAAACAAAACATACTTAAAAAATTATAACCTTGTGCTCAAGTTTAATGTTCCTCTTTCATGCCCCAAATATGCCTTGAACTTACTTCCAGTAACTTTCAGCTTTTGCTGCTTTTGTCCCCCTTACTCAGGTACTCACTTCTATGTAACTAAATGCCACTTACTTTGTAAATAGTTCCTTAAACATCGTGATATTTTCACAGCAAGCTATCTACCTTATTTACATATCTGTTACTTGAATGCACTTTACCTCCCTTATTATTTATAAGCTTCTGGAGGGCTGGCTTTTTTTTTTGCGTGTGTGTGTGTGTGTGTGTGTGTGTGTGTGTGTGTGTGTGTGTTAGGATTAAAGCTTCATTCACAAAAAGCACTTCCCCAATAATGAAAGGCATAAACAACTCTCATAATTGCAAAATCATATATTATTCTTCAGGCTACAAGGTGCTTAAAGATTTCACAAGAAAGGGAAGAGTATCACAAGGATTGTTTTAAGGACAAATAATAAAGAGGTCATCATTTCAGTTTAAAAATCAGAAGCTAAATACTTCTTACATGTAATTTGTTTTATATCCAACTTCAAAACATCTGCCTCTTCATCATCCCTTCTACAGAGCTGGTCTCGGTTTCTCCAACATCCCTAATTATCAGGTTTGCTCTTCTCTGCTCTTTGCGTCACAATGACTGTTTCAAGCGGTTGTATAATCACCTCTCCTGTTCTGTCTTCCACCTTAAATTGCACTCACCTTTCCTTTAAAATATTTACAGGTCATTTGACCTACTTTCTTTTTTTTTTTGTTAACTTTTATTTTACACTATATTCCTAAAAAATCTTTCCCTCTTTTCCAAATATAACTTCATGTGAACACAGCCATGAAAAAAGACATCCTAGGAATTCATATTTCAGCCCAGAAGTTAGGACATTAAAAAAAAAACTTGAGGGGCTTCCCTGGTGGCACAGTGGTTAAGAATCCGTCTGCCAATGCAGGGGACATGGGTTCCAGCTGTGGTCTGGGAAGATCCCACATGCCACAGAACAACTAAGCCCGTGCGCCACAACTACTGAGCCTGTGCTCTAGAGCCCATGAGTCACAACTACTAAGCCCGAGCACCACAACTACTGAAACCCGTGTGCCACAACTATTGAAACCCGTGCCTAGAGCCCGTGCTCTGCAACAAGAGAAGCCACCATAATGAGAAGCCTGCACACTGCAATGAAGAGTAGCCCCCGCTCGCCGCAACTAGAGAAAGCCCTCGTGCAGCAACGAAGACCCAACGCAGCCAAAAAAAAAATGATAAAAAACAAAAAACAACTTGACTATTGGTTATTTGGTGTTGTTCAATAGCTTTCACATTTTTTTAAAAGAAGCAAAATATCAACACTGGAAGCTAAAGCAGACATTAAATGCTTAATATACAAAATACCCAGGCAGATACAAATAAGTTGCAGTCACTCAGCCACCTCCTGACATAATGCTTTTGTAAAGCAGCTTTCTTGTCTCACAACATTAAGCAAATCATTTAGCAATTTCTTTTAGCTGTCATAGATACAAAGCTAGCATCTTTTTACATCAATGGTTCAAAACATTGTACGTTTGTTCTAGCAGAACAATAGTAGTAAGGTATCTTTTAACCTCAGGAAAATATTTCCACAGCTAGCTGAATATAAAATAAAATGCTACAAGATAATTAAGTTATTAAAGGTTTTTTTTAAAAAGATAATCTTACTTACATCAAGAGAGCCTTCATTTATAACAATCATTCCCATGTTCTTCCTCAAAAGTTTGCAGGAGTGTCCTATGTCCAAACAGAGTAAATAGATTGATATAATTAATTTCTCTAGAGAGAAGAGGTGAAGACGTTAACACGATAATACTACAAAATTCTAAATTTTATCTATTTTATTTGATAAAATTAAAATTTTGTCTCTTTTAATAGAAGTGATGGCTGTTTTCTAGGTTTGCAGGAAGTTTAAAAAAGAAATGCTCTTGCTTGCTGTAAGAGGGATAAGATACAAGGACGTTACCTGGAGTGTTAAGGCTGTCTTGATAAACAAATATGGAAGAGATTACAGTAAGGATTCTCAACGCCCTGAAAACTGATAAATGTGTAGGAAATAACCTTCACGATGACCAACACGAAGAGCAGAAGATGGGCCAGTGGTTGTTTTGGGAGAAGGGTTCAGGAGGGTTGTCTGGCTCTCTCTTGGACCATCGATCCCATCACAATCTTCCTGCCCTTGGATTGCATCACATCCTCTCCTCTCCTGCCCTCTCTTGCTTTGCTATACTTGCTGCAGGGCAAAATCACCTGCTGACTAAACCAACTCGGCTCACTCTGCACCTGTCTGCCTACAGCTGAACGTGGCTGGAGAAAAACAGGCAACCTTGTTGGCGGGCCTCACATTTAAAACAATACCATCTACGCTCGCTCCCTTTGTGATCTCATTCCTTCCCAAGGTTTTTTTTTTTTTTCTTTTTTTTTTTTTTAACATCTTTATTGGGGTATAATTACTTTACAATGGTGTGTTAGTTTCTGCTTTATAACAAAGTGAATCAGTTATACATATACATATGTTCCCATATGTCTTCCCTCTTGCGTCTCCCTCCCTCCCACCCTCGCTATCCCACCCCTCCAGGCTGTCACAAAGCACCGAGCCAATATTCCTGTGCCATGCGGCTGCTTCCCACTAGCTATCTACCTTACTACGTTTGTTAGTGTGTATATGTCCATGACTCTCTCTCGCCCCGTCACAGCTCACCCTTCCCCCTCCCCATAACCTCAAGTCCGTTCTCTAGGAGGTCTGCGTCTTTATTCCTGCCTTACCCCTAGGTTCTTCATGACATTTTTTTTTTCTTAAATTCCATATATATGTGTTAGCATACGGTATTTGTCTTTTTCTTTCTGACTTACTTCACTGTGTATGACAGACTCTAGGTCTATCCACCTCATTACAAATAGCTCAATTTCGTTTCTTTTTATGGCTGAGTAATATTCCATTGTATATATGTGCCACATCTTCTTTATCCATTCATCCGATGATGGGCACTTAGGTTGTTTCCATCTCTGGGCAAACACCATCTAAATGTTGACCACTCTAGAACTCATAAATCCCATTCAGACCTCTTTCCTGAACTCTAGACTCTCACATGCCAGTGCCTACTTAATAGCAGACATTTAGGTGTAAAACAGGCATCTCAAACTGAACGTATCCAAAAACCAGGCTCTTAACCTCCCCCCAAAAAACCCGTTTCTCCTTGAGTCTTCCTCATTTGATTAATGGCAACTCCATCCTTCAGTTGCTGCGGCTAAAAGACCTTGAATTTACCCGATTCCTTTCTTTCTTCCATACCCTACATCTAATCTATCAATCAATCCTGTTGGCTCTACCTTCAAAATCCATCCAGAACCCAACCATTTCTCAGCACCTCTACTGTTATTACCTGGGTCCAAGCCACCACCATATCTCATCTGGATTAATTCAATAGCCTCTGGCCTTCCTGCTTCAACACTTGCTTTGCTTTGAGTCTACTCTGTCTAGCAGCCAGACAGAGATTATATATATATATATATAGTTTTTTGGTTTTTTTTTTTTTTACAGGAAAGTCAGATCAAGTGTTTCCTCTGCTCAGTTCAATACCATCCAATGGTTTCCCATCTCACTCAGTATAAAAGCCAAGTCTGGACAACGGTCTGGGAGGCCCATCCAACCTGGGCTCTGCTACACTGCTGACCTCTTCTCCTCCTCTCACACTTTGCATTTCTGTTCTTTCTCTAGAACAGAAGACAGCTCTCCCGAATCATCCAAGTGACATCTTTTCCTCTCTTAGGTCATTCCTGAGATGTTGCCTTCTCA
Source organism: Lagenorhynchus albirostris (assembly GCF_949774975.1). Taxonomy (NCBI): domain Eukaryota; kingdom Metazoa; phylum Chordata; class Mammalia; order Artiodactyla; family Delphinidae; genus Lagenorhynchus; species Lagenorhynchus albirostris. The sequence goes on along the minus strand of NC_083098.1, from coordinate 82,075,806 downwards.
AGAATTCTTGACTTCCTGATTTAAAACTGAATCCCTCTGTGCAATGCCCTATTCTCCCTTCCTTGTTTTATTTTTCTTTAGAGCAATTATTGCCATCGAATATACTACGTGTCCTCATTTACTTTATTGTCTGTTTCCCTGACTAGGATTTGAGCTCTGAGGGCAGAGACTCTGATACGTTTTGTTCCCTGTTCTTAACGGATGCCTGGCACCATAGGCACTATCATCATTTGCTGAATGAATGAATCTTACCTTCCCTTTTCTAGGAACAAGTATGGCCTAAGATTCTAAAGGTTAAATGTTGCTAGAAACCACCACCATACTCTCCTTTCCAGAGGAACTTTCATAATGGCTACAAATCTGGAACCATCTTGAGGATTGCTTATTTTGCCCACATATTACTCTTTACCCACCATGCATTTTTCCTCTATCTGTAGTCATGTTGCTTTATCATATCTGTGTGTTCCAGGTCTCCTGATTCTAAAGCATTCTGTATTCTCACACATCTTCTTTCCGTTTTGTCTCTAACACCAGTGATAATTTTTATAATCAAAATTAACAACTTGTTTGGCCTGTAGGTTTAAACTTCTACTGCTCAGTTTTCTTTTAAAAGTTAAGTTTCCTCTATTAACAACATCAATTTACTATAAATTTATAGCATTTATACTATTTAATATAAATACTACATTTATAAATACAGTATTTATCACAGAATACTGTCATTACTCACACTTCTAAAAGGAGTATTAGTTATATGTTTTTAGATACATGATACTTGATGACTTTCTAAAAATGGTTTCATCTTGTGAATACCGCTGAAATGCTTTCTTTAGTTTTGGGAGAGTTTTACACGTAATTCATAAAATCAATATCATCCAGAGGTTACTGTCAGGGTTCACAGTGTTCAGGCAACAAACTATTACTGAATTGGGGGAAAAAAGCAATATTTTTCTTGCATATTATTGGTACTATAGGCCTCTAACAGCGAATATTAGCTTTCTCCTCTGTTACAGACTGAATTGTGTCCCACCTCCCCATTCATATGTTGAAGCCCTAACTGCCATTGTGAATGCATTTGGAGGTAGGGTCTTTAAGGAGCTACCTACAGTTAACTAAGGTCATAAGGGTGATCCCTAATCCAACAGGACTAGTGTCCTTATAAGAAGAGGAAGAAACACCAGATGCTCTGTGAGAATCCAGAGAGGAAAGGCCAGGCGAGGACACAGAGAGAAGGCGGCCATCTGCAAGCCAGGAGGAGAGGTCTCAGGAGATACCGACCTGCTGACATTTTGATTTGGACTTCCAGCCTCCATGACTGTGAGAAGATAACCTTCTGTTGCTTAAATCATCTAACCTGTGGTATTCTGTTATGGCAGCCTGAGCTGCCTAATACAACCTCCTTCTGCAAAATTGGAATTAACTGTAGGATGAGTGAAAACTAGCAAGAACCTTACTTCCTATCTCAGAAATAACCTTTGGTCACAGAAACAAGTGTCGGTATACAAGCCTGCCATAATCCCCACCTTCAGACTTTGGCAGACAGCAGCAGAATGGTTACCTACATGTGTCCATTATGGATGGGAGGTGGGGCTAGGCAGGGATACAAAGTTGAGACAGGGTGTTACATAGTTGCAAGAGCTGAAGTTTGGCTGTACATACAATCATTGCAAATTTAAAGGGGCACTGGGGCCATAAGTAAATAGACAAGCCCAATGATATTAACAAATATGGAAATCTGAAAATACCAAATCTTTCAAATCTTGAAATATCTCAAATCTATCTTCTAAAATATATCAGAACATGTTAAAAAGCACCATGACTTAAAGTTTAAATTAGGTGAATTACCAATGTTAATGGCAGTTTCCTGCTTGTCTCCTGTAAGGATCCAGATTTTGATGTCTGCTTTCATTAGCGTTTCTATGGTTTCAGGCACTTGATCTTGTAATTTATCCTCGATGGCTGTGGCTCCAAGTAGCTGAAGATTCTGGAGAAAGAGAGTGGCAACATTTTTTAAGATTAAAAAAAAAAAAGTTTAGATTCTTTAAGAATGAAACATTGACGTGTATACATGTTTTAAAATCAGAGACTAAATGATAATTCACGAATTTGTTGTAAATTCCAAATACCCCATTGAGTTTTCTCTCTCAAGGATCCCTAACTTTCATCCAGTACTTTTGCAGGAGACTTAGGCTCCCTGAAGCTACCTGTCTTACCTTACTTCTCCCTAAGGTAAGGAACTGATTCTAAAAACACACACACAAATGTAGAAGGGGGGAATCAAAAACAGTTAAAAAGGAGCAGGCAGCTATTAAGAAAAAATAAAAACAAAAACTATGGAAGATCACCAGTGAAGAAGTAATCCAACTGATCTGTTTGAAAAAGAGTAAGGTTACAGGCGAACACTATTAAATTGTAATTTGATGCAGTGTCAGGAAATGTAGACACAAAATACAATGAGAAAGGATGAAGAAAGGAGCAATAAACAAAGTGATAGCATTAGTCTCTTAAAGAAAGAACAGGGCTGAGTGTTTTTCACATGGTTCCATGTTTGCATAGTGGAAGGTCAGAGACCATTAAAGATCTCTTGCTCCTTAGATGGTATCTTTCATACAAGACTGAACATAACCAAAACACTGTGGAAAGCTGTTCTCATCTCTGACAAAGAAGAAGAATGGTTGCTTCTCTCATCTTCCTAAATGGAGGGAAAAGTGAGAACAATCTCCTGGCTGTTAGGGAAAACTGGCCTGCCAAATGGAAACAGATAATGGTGTTCTCGGTCCTAAATACATAGGAAAGGGCAATAATGGATTAAGATTTAAATCTTTCTTTCCATCATGTGACCAGGCATTGTCACTAGTTGGGTACCCTTCCCAACGGTGTTCTGCAAGCCACAACCGATTCTCAGTCTTACCCATTTTCCCCATAACCTAACCTCCAGAATGAACTACTTCAGCATTTATCTTTCTTCTTCAACTATTTTCTCCCTTCTTGACTTCACTTTTTAATTTACAATATCAGAGAAGGACAGACTAGATATAAGGGAGATTACTGCAAAGGATAGTGTCTGGGTTGATAATAATAAAGAAAGCATTCCACTTTCTATTTTTCCCTTTAAGTCCTATTTACTTTTCATCACAATTCAAGTCTAAAAATAACCCCAAGTCTTGGTAGGCATGGAAAATAAAGTTAAATATATATACAAACACATAAGAGTGAGTGTGTGTAGTTGATGAGTATATTGCTTAGGAATGTTTTTGGCTATAAATAATAGAAAAAAAAATCTGACTGAAAGTGGCTTAAATAAAGACTTCTAACATCACTAGTACTGAAGTGGGTAGCTATGGGTATAAGTCGTTGGCTTGACTATATTTCCACGCATTCTCCAGATCTCTCTCAGTGTCTCAAGGTGGCTGTCGCAGCTATAATTGTAACAGCCACACTGAAGACAAGAAAAAGGTGGTAAAACCAACGGTATCCACCTCTTATTTGAAAAGCACAAGGGTTTCTAAAAGTCCTCAGTGTATTTCCAAATACAGCAACTGGCCCGATGGTGCTCCATGGCCATCCTGAGCTGTTAGTATTTAGCTTTTCCTGCCTCAGTGGAGGGGCAAGGCAGAAGGGCAGTAGGAATAGGTGTTAAATTAGCTGGCCTGCAGTCTCTGCCACAGGGCTTAAATCTAGATGGGCGAGCCTATGCATCAGTGTTAGTATATACACACATGCACGTGTTCACCCGTGTAGGTATGTGTACAGACACACACACATCCACCACGGCCCTGCGTGGTGAAACGTGGCTCATCCTGGAAGTCCAAAAGAAGTTTTCCTTTACTTCTTAAAACAAGTTTTCCCCTCTGCTGTGCTCTGATAGAACTTTGCTCATCTTTACATACTTAATTTATCATATTAAGATTACCTGTTTAAACGTATGACTCTGGTAGTTTTGTTCAAAATTAGGGGTCATGCCTCCAAGCTCCTTGTTTCTTCACAAATGAGGAGACAGGAGCCCAGAGGGGGGCAATGATTTGTCACAGTGACATAACTTGATAGATTACGGAAGGGCAGGGCTTGAACCAAGATCCTCTGTATTGCCCATCGCGTTCTTGTCCCTTTGTGTCTAGGATGGTGCCCAAGATAGTGGTCAACTCCCAGTCTCTGCCCCATAAATGTTGGCTGAAGTAAATTAAGTAGGCATCAGTCTGTGAGGGGCTAGCGTTGATTTCTTTAAGTTCTTTTCTACTTAAGTAATATTAGGTAGAGGAACAAATGCAGCTCCTCCTCTGGTTGTAGGCTGATGTCCCTATTCGGCATGAGGGAGTGAAGGGCCCTTAACCTGGGCATATTCCTCGTAAGAATGCTGGCCTGAGCACTAAGTGCTGACTCAAAGAAGGCCCTGTGAGCCCAGACGTACCACATCAGGTTCCGAGGAGATGCTGAAGAAGAGCTCTGGGGAGTCTTTGGTCCCTGGCTACCTATAAAAAGTGCAATTTTAAGTTGAAAAAAGGAAAAGTAGGGACCAGGTTCTGTTCACCTTTATACTGTATCTCCGGAACACTGATAGTCAGCATTTGGTATATTTGCAGAGTGAGTGAATGACAAAACAAACAAACAAAAAACAAAAACAAAAAAAACCCCAATCCAAATGTTCTAAAGTATTGTTGCAATCTAGACTATTTTCTCTTCAATATATTCCAAATAACTTATGCAGCTATTAGATTCACTTGATGCATGACTTCCTAGTATATAATATATAAGACAGGAAGGCAAATTTCCTTCTTTAAAAAGATATCATTATTTTATTATCTTTAATGGGAAGCAGATTTGAAATCTATCAAAACCTGATGAATAATCATCATCAAGAAGTTCAAGAATGAAAAGGAAGACCAGTTCAGCATCAACTATGCCAACATCACAACTGCTGTAATTTCAACATTGAGACAATGATTCCATCAGTTCTTTCAGCTACTTTTAGGAAATCAGTAGCTAAATCATTCTGGCCCACATGCCAGGGAAGATCAGGATACAGTTGTGTTCAAATGTTAGATATTCCACAGAGAGCATGATAAGATTTTAAACGATCATGAAGATAGTTCAGTAATATAAGCTCTCAAAAATTTTAAACCAAAAAAGTATTTTTTTTTGTAGTATGTTTCACAAAACCCTGGGGTAACTAGATAATGTGAGAGCCAAGATGTGAATACACTAATTAGAAATATATAAACAAGTTTATTTGCCTATTTTCTAGTTCTACTTTAAGGGGATATATGAGCTCAGGAAGTACATGGGTATACACTACTCTGCACAAACCTGATAAAAATAAAATGACTGCATGGGGGAGATCACACTGAAAGCATATTTGAAAGAAGGAAAGCAGCTGGTTTTGCACAGGTAAAAAGGAAACATTTTCCAAACCAGGCAAAGATAATATAAAGTACCAAAAAGGTAGGGCCAGCAAAAAATATGCTGAGAAGTGTTACAAGTAGGTTAACTTGGAGCATGTTGGTGGCTATGATAACAAGAATTTCTGATGAAACATTTCTGAATATTTAGCAAAATTGCAGTGGGTCTACTTTGATGCCTACGAAAGAAAAACTACATTTGAAAGCCTGTTAATTTTCCCTTTATCCTCAGGTACAGCATTTACTAATTTTAGTGGAAGGCTCTGCAGGCTCCTTTCCTTTGGCCCTGGTGTCATTTATTGTGAGATTAGATCTTGAGTGATAGGCTGTTCGGCCTCTGGAAATGAATATCTTTAGCTACACAATGATCATTAGGAAAAAAGATTTGAACTTTGCGTGCTTTTCCTGATCATAACACAAGAGCGTTTAGGCCATAATCAATTTCATCCCAAACATGTATTACCTTACACAGATGGCCACTAATGGTCACAATGGGAATTACATATTCAGCAAGTGTTGAAATGTGATAAAATTCCCATGGCATTTATGGAATTAAAAAAAAAACCCTCCAAAGACTGATTTTACTTTCAAAATGTCACTGTGCCAAAAGTTATAAAGGTTTCAGTTGATGCCTCTTTGATATAATATAGATTTAGTTATCACTGAAAAATCATGAAATAATACTTATTTACCTAGAAAAGTCATCGATAATCTTATCTTCTCTTTTAGATGTTCATAATGTAATGCTTTTAAAAAGGGATATAAGTATAAAATTTCTACCCTAGTGAAGATACAAACGTCATGTAGAGTATTTTAAAACTATGGTAAAATGCATTATGACAGATTTGGAAACTGTGTTTTTTCCCCAATACATTTATATTACATATATTGGGAAATAACGGAACCTTAAAATGACCTATTTCCATATAAGCAAATATTGTGTCAGGGCTTAGATTATTTCGTATTTTTTAAAAGTTTAAGATATGTTCCTAAATGAGGAAAAGCATAGTTATCAAACTCATATCAACTTGGGCTTCAGACGATAACATGGACTATCGGGCAGAAGTTTCTTTGAAGACAAATAAAAGGAATAATACTGGTAAATAAAGTTTTATCACTGGAGTAAATATGAATAAATAGTAGTAACATTTGGGAACCTTTGTTACAACATAAAATAAGATTGTGACTAGGCAGATGAAGAAACATTTCCTTAGCACAGAAATACCAGATACTGCTACGTGCTTTACACTGATTCATTCAGTTAATAGCTTCGGGGAGGTTGAATAAATTATGTCAGGTCAAACTGGGGTACAGCTGAGCTACGATGGTAGAAACAACACACCAAGAATCAATACACACCCCAAGGCAGCGAATGGAAAGTAAAACTGAGATTAAATGAAAGTTAGAATTTTATGTAAATCATCAGGTTTTTAAACATTTGTCTCTGTTGTTCAGTTTTTGGTAATACTCTGTTTCTGTGAATGGGTTTCAGCCTCAGTCCTGAGGTGTTCCTGCCAGGGGTATCTGTTTCCTGTTTCCACCTGCAGGCCCCAGACTCACATTTTGGGACTGGTTTCCTTTCACACACACACGTGTGTCTGCATTCATTCCCTCACACACACACCGAGCAGGTAGTTCTGGGCAAGATGGTGGGACACAACCATAGTCCCTTCCTTCCTCGAATCTGTACTTCAGAATCCATTCTTTGGATTCTCCCTTCCTTGTTTTCTGACTGTGCCCCCCTGCCTTGTGTTGGTACCTGTTTCTCCTAGACCCTGCTGCCTGGCCGTCATCAAGCCCCAAGTAATTAGCCACAGGAGCAGAAATGGAGAGCAGCGGTCTTCAGATTTACCTGAGGGGCTTATTAAACACAGATCAGTGGGCCCTACCCGCAGAATTTCTCACTGAGTAGGTCTGAGATGAGGCCTGGAAATGTACACTGGTGACAATGCTGCTGGTTTGAGGACCTAATTGCTTGTCTCCAGCAAGGTTGACAAACTTCTTCTGTAAAGAGACAGATGGTAAATATTTTAGGGTTTGAGGGTCGTACATTCTGTGCTGCAACGACTCAATGCTGTCACTGTAGTGTGAAAATGGCCAAAGACAATTTGTAAACAAATGGATGGAGCTGTGTTCCAATAAAACTTTATTTACAAAAATAGGCAGTGGGTGAATGTGGTTCTTGCGCTGGAGTTTGCAGACCCCTGATGCATAATACTGGTGAGCAGCGCATCTCTGCACTGGCCTCCATCCTGACTGATTGCTCTTGATACTTCCTGGGTCAGCTCTGACCCTTCTTTCTTAGCCTGGCCTTAGGTCCTCTGGTCCCAGTTCTCTCTCCTCTCCTTGCAATCCCAAACTATAGACAGAGCCTCTCAACTGTAATATATGATTACCATCAGAGAAAAACAGTACTCTCCCTAAATAATCAATTTACTATATGCTATATACTATCTTAGAAGTAAACACAAAATTTTCTGTGAGTACAAAAGATAAAAACAGGAAATAAGTATTTTCTTAGTTTGGGTGGCTCAAAAAAACCATCCAACACGAGTTAACATTTGACCTAAAATCCTAAACGAAAAATTAAGAATTAGCCAGGCACTTGGGGAGAGGTGGGGAGGGATGGGGAAGAAATCCCAAACAGAAGAAATCGCATGTTGCAAAGACAGAGGTATGCAAATGCACATTGTGTTTGAGAAGCTGCCATTTAGTCAATATGGAACCGATAAATGAAGCGAGGTGTGTGGTGATTTAAATAATGCTAATTTAATAGGGTTGTTCTGAGGATGAAATTGGATCAGTCATCTCAAACTCTGAGTAGTAAGTTAGGAAGACGATAAGCCTGAAAAACCGGTAGGGAATGGAAATCAAAGGGGCTATTTTTTATGTTTGGGATTCCAAAGGCAAAGGGCATCTGGGGAAGAATTGTCGAAGGGGAGGGACAGGATCAGAGTTACACTCAGAGAGTTCACCGGTGGCCAACTGGGGATGGATGGGGAAGAATGGAGGTTGCCAGACCAGTTGGAAGACTGTGGCAGTCATCATAGTCTTTAGCTTTAAGATACGGTACCTCTGGAATACGGAGGCCCTGGTGGCCATGGGATTCTCAGAACCATTCTACAACGCTGGCTCTCAAAGATCACCGGCTTCTCTCTGGTCTGCATTCCACTGGGCATCATTCACTCTTGTGCTTCTCTTCTCAACATCTCTTTGCACACGACAAAGGGGTTTTATTTAACAGAAGAGACTCTCATACCTCTGTCCTTTCAGTTTAAGCTGAGCTAGAGTACATGAAGACTAACAGCGTTAAATCACTGGCATGGCTCATTAGCCTGCTTCTGGAGAAATCAGGCAACCAAGGCCAAGAAGGAGGTTTGGTGCTTTTTGAACCACAGAAATCATATTTGAATTGTCACAGAGCCAAGGGCTTGCCAAATAAGGTCAGAATTCACACACCCAGCTGAAAAGAATCAGGATTTGAGAGGCGACTGGGTGTAGCCTGCAAAAACAACACATCCATCTTATCGGAGTGAGAAGAGAGCAAAACCCAGTGTGGAAAGTCTACCTCAAAGCGTTCATAATTAGGGATCAATCAGCCAGAAAGGAGAAGCGTGAGATCAGAGATCTAAGGGAACATTAAGTACTTTCACTAAGAAGACTCTAAAGACGAGTTGAGGGAAAATCATGAAAAACATATTCCCACCTTCATTTTTTTTTTTTTTTTTTTTTTTGCGGTATGCGGGCCTCTCACTGTCGTGGCCTCTCCCGTTGCGGAGCACAGGCTCCAGACGTGCAGGCTCAGCGGCCGTGGCTCACGGGCCCAGCCGCTCCGCAGCATGGGGGATCTTCCCGGACCAGGGCACGAACCCGCATCCCCTGCATCGGCAGGCGGACTCCCAACCACTGCGCCACCAGGGAAGCCCCCCACCTTCATTTTTAAGGAGGATAGAGTACATTACATTACACAGAGTGCACACAGCCTGCCTCATTTCCTACGCAGACGGGTCCGGAATACCATGCCTCCCCACCCCAAGGGCTGATCTCATGATGACTCAACTACACACGTGGTTACATTTTACTTTCCAAGTCACCAACGTTTTACATACATTCTTGCTTTCTTTTAAACCGTCCTGGCAGAATAACATACGGATTAGGAACTTGAGATCTGGAATTAAGACAGAACTGGGATTTGAATCCCTGCTCTGCCAACTACTGGCTATGTGTCCTTCAGCAAATAACTTTTAAGAATTTCTACATCAGCAAGATAAGGCTAATAATATGGCTGTACTAGAGTTGTTTTGAGGATGAAAATAGATTGTTTATCTTAACCTTTTTTTTTTTTTGAGTACAGGTAGGAAAAGATGTTGAGTACTTACCTAAGACTACGTATGTCTATATCTTTTGTATATCCGATTTGCTTTGTTAATGTTAATAAATTATATACATTGCAAAATGCAACAACAAATTGTAAAAAAAAGATGAGTAAAACATAAATAGAAACAGAAGTTATAACATTTTCTTGCTTACCCCAATGGTTCATTTTGTGTACCCCACGTTAGAGGCCCCTGGAACTAACTAATCAAGTTAAGGAGCAGAGGACTTGAAGCTTAGTAGAGGCTCAAAAACTGGCAGGTCTTAGTCGATAAGCTGACAGACTGCAAATGTTCTTAAGCAAACAGTAAAACAGGAAACTACTGGAATTTGAAACCACAAAATCACCAGTACATCATGTAAATTTTCATCTAGTACGTTTCAGTTTTTAGTACAAATGAAAGTGATATTGGCAGCTACTAAGAATAGAAACGGGTGGTTTTATCTGAAAAAGTATTCAGTTCGAATACAGAAATGACTGTGAATTTGGCAGTCATAAATGTTCAGGAAAAGTTCTGTTTTTCATTAACTTTTCTATTTCTCTAGGAATCCTCTACACCACTCCCCACCATATGTTGGGAAGGGTGCTGGACTGCTGTTAGTTACCCCCGAGTGTAGTGGTCAGTCTGTATTATGCCACATCAAGGCAGTCTTCTCAAAAATCCCAGAAATGTCAACCATATTTTGGGGAGGAACCAAGGAGATAAAATAAAAAAAAAGATCACTAACTACCTCACTGTCCTATCTCGGTGCCTATCGCGGAGCCCAGGGTGCTCAGCCCTGTCTGCAATGACATTTTCCAGTGTTTAAGTTTACTGCCTATCTCCCTGCACTGAAATGAAGACAGGGATTTTTCCATCCTTTCCCCCTCCTGTGCCCCCAGAGTCCACAACAGAGCCTGACAAGTGCTGAGGCATTTGTTGTTGAATCTTTGCGACCAAGTGTGTCCCACATTCATCTGTTAAATAAGTAGGAAGACAGGTTTGTAAAAAAATGACGGAGTCTAAATTTCTAACGAATGCATCCTTTAAAATCCTTAGCTACCTTTTCTAACACATCCCTAAAGTATCCTTAGTGACAACGCATTTGAAACCAACATCCTCAAATGTGCAGAAAGCATGAACTATGTGGGTAACAGAAGGCAGGCTTTCGTTAAGCAAGCACTTACTAAGTGAATTTAGCCTTTGAATTAATTATTTAATTGACTCATTCATTTATTCATAAAATACTTATTCAGTGATTAATACAGGCCAGACAGGCAGTTCTTGGAGACACAGAGATGAGTTCGATAAAAACGATCCCTGCTCTCATGAAGCTTCAGTCTAGTGGAAGATATATATTAACTATGAATTATAAAAATTTGTGCATGTAAGATACAACACAGCTATCTGATTCAAAGGGGTGCTAAATGCTGCCAAAATTGTGGCTTTTTGATTACTCTTAAGCTCAAAAATGATCCTCTCTGACCCATAATTAATCTAAAAAACGTTAACAGATAAAAGTATGGGGTAAGTTTTGATTTTTCAAAAAGCATATTTTGTAATTTATGCCTCATAATAAGAGAAGAAGACAAGAACAATTTTATCACCAGGGAAATACTAGACAAGTATTATATCTCACTGTTTTCTGTAATGCTCAAGATAAATAATTTGCTTTCTCAAACATCAGAAGTGATTAGAAGGTAATTTATGCAATTGCATTTCCCTATTGAAGCAAACAAATATAAAAATTTTTCAAAAACTCTATTTACCATGAAGGAATACCTTCATATTTCGACCAATGGTTTAATTATAAAATATTCCCCAATAAGTAAGATCAAAGCCCTCTGTACCACTAATTTTCAAAGGAATCCAGCAGCATACTATAAGTATGAGGCAAATAAATTTGTGTCTTAGAAATAAATATAAAGTAGCAGATCAAAGAGGAAGGTGAGAAATTACAGAGAAACCACTGCTAATGAAGTATAAGACTTGATAATTATTCTGTTATTTATTTGCAATTTTTTCCCGACCAGATAACAAATAAATTCTTAATTTAAAAAATAATCTAGGGCTTCCCTGGTGGCGCAGTGGTTGAGAGTCCGCCTGCCGATGCAGGGGACACGGGTTCGTGCCCCGGTCCGGGAAGATCCCACATGCCGCGGAGCGGCTGGGCCTGTGAGCCACGGCCGCTGAGCCTGCGCGTCCGGAGCCTGTGCTCCGCAGCGGGAGAGGCCACAACAGTGAGAGGCCCGCGTACTGCAAAAAAAAAAAAAAAATCTAATATTTAAAAACATAGACCAACACTATAAGTGGTTTCATAATCTAAATTACAAGTCCAAATACGTTGTCTTTCAAAAGAAATAGGCTAAAGAAGGTAAAACAGGACAAGTGTGCTGTCTGAAAGAATGAGACAACTGTAAATTCTTTCAAGTGGTGATGAACAGAGACGAAAAGGTGTTTTCTGTCCACAAAACCCAAGTGATGCTACAATTCTCCTCAAACTGGGTAAAGACACCTCAGTATCTGATGTGATTCTCATAATCTCTTTGGCATTTTAACTATGTGAGCCTTCTTGCTCCTGAATGTCTTGGGTTTCCTAGTAATAAATGTCACCTTCCTGACCTTTATTTAGTAAAAGAAAAAAGATGTTTCAGGAACATCCTGAAACAACTCATAGCATCAGAGAAATAATTTCTTTTTAATCCTGAAAAGTCTACCATCTGAATGCAAGTGTTGGAGACCAAACTGTACAACTGTGTAGCAGAGATGTTGATGATATTTTATAGATGGATGTAAAAGTCCTAAATCCTCTAAAAATGACTGTTACTAGGGAAAACCCTATCCAGAGAACTTTTTCAAACCTTTCACATCCTCTCTCCCTTACTGTGCCCTGGAGGTGAAGGGGGGCATTCTAGTGCTCAGATGAGCTGGGTAGAAAAGTAACAAAGCATTGCACCAGGGGACACATGGCATTATCTTCTTGGATGTTCTTGGCTTATTTTGATACATGTTTTTGGAATTATGCTAGGAGTTATAGCCCCCAAGGGAATAAGGCTTTTAACTAAATTTTGAAAACTGAATTACTTGCTTGAACAAACACTGGAGGGATAAGACAGACAGCAGGGTTTAAAATTACAACCTTAACCATATTATAACATTTCCACTTATTTTGTAACTTATTAAAAATACATTCTTGATTTCAGGAAAAGCTCTACAAATCTTCCACATTTTAAATGCCTTTAATGTAATGCTACCATTAATGTGTCAATGGCATTTTGCATCATTAATTCAAATACGGCCAGAAACGTCTTGTGTATGACCACAAGGATGTTCTGATCTTTTGTTGAAAAGCGAGGGAAAATATCTATAGAAATTTTGAGAAGCACATTTCCTAAAAATTTCACACACATACGGAATATTATCTGGTTTCCAAACTGTGCTCCGTGGAGCCCCAGAGTCCTGAAAAGCCACTCGTGGATCATGATGAGGGCAAGGGTCTGAAGGGAGAGACAGTTAGGGGCTTCTCCCCACCTCTCCACTTGTTAACCAGAGAAGCTCTGCTTCTGTATATTACATATACACTGAAAATATATTCAGGCAATATTTAGTTTGGAAAATGGTTTCTGCTCTTAGAAAAAAAGAGAGATTTGAAAACCACTCTCACAGCTTAAAAGTCATTATCTTACAAGTCCAATATTATGGTCTATATAAAAAACAGATCCCAACCATATGAAAAATAGATTACAATAAATGAGCCTCATTTAAAGTAGCCAAGGAAGAAGCCAAAATGTATGAGCCTAGGACTATGACAGCTAAATTTAAGTTAGAGTGACACACCAGCAGAACCTGCGCTGACACACTGAAACCTGCCTCACTACGATGTGTGGTAACAGTCCCCCACAACTCCTCCTGAATACCAATCCCAGCTGATTTTAACAAAGAATGGAAGCTCAGACCAAGGGAGACCCGCTCTCACCCCACAGTCCCCAAACGATCAGGGGGGAGAATCATTTTTCAGAAAAGCAGCTTTTAGTTGCAGGGACCCCTCTGTGTCATTGTGCCTATTCTTTTTCTTTTAAGAAGACCTCTGCTCTCCTTTAACTGGTAAAATAATCTTTTGAGGCTCATTTGAAAAGTTACCACCTCTCTGAAAGCTTGTTATGGCCCAAGTTTGTGGGTCACTCCTCTGGCTTTCCTGGAGGAACTGGTTCAGACCACGACACTCAGAGGGCCACACTGAGTGTTCCTTAATTGGTTGTGCATCTCTGATACCTAGCAACTATTAACCGCTTAATGAAAGTTACTTAAGTTAATTACTGAAAGAAACGATGGTTTCAGGGGATATAGAAAATCAGTCCTTATATGGAACAAGCTGGCTGACCATGGGAACCAATCTCTTCACCTTTCTGATTTTTCAATAAAAGAGAGCATGGCTTATCATGAAGTAAAGAGGAATTAGCTATAAATTCCCTTTTTCATTTATTTTAGGTAAGAGACAGTCATAAGGGAGGCTTCTGTATCTGTAAACTAAAAATATATAAATACATGTAATGGAGTTCCCCAGGCAACTTAAATTTCAATGTGACTCGCGATCGCCATCTGCTGGAAGAAAGGTTGAACATCTGTTTTAGTTAAAAGAGCGAAGTCAAAATTTAATGACATATTAAACACACACACACACACACACACACACACACACACACACACACACACAACTGTTAAACCTATAAAATCGAATCTATAAACTCTAGGACATTCACAGTAAAAATGTTAGGCACATTAAACATTGAACTCCAGAATCTGCTACAGTGCACTTCAAGTAGAAACAAAATTTAATGGTTAGAATCCACTTAAAATATTTTTATTCAGTTATTATATGTTAATTCTACCATTGCCACAGGGGAAAAGGCTACATTATATTCAGGCTGTGTAGGAAAGGAGACAGGAGAAAAAGAATCATTTCCAAACAGTTTTTTTTTTTTTAACTTCTCAAAAGAGTAAGAAAAGCCAAAGATTAAGAATCAATACCATTAGTACTTTAAGACAATATGGGACTTTGGTTGGAGATATTGAAAGAGATTATAGTCATGGTCTCATAAATAAAAAATTACTTTATTTCACTAATATTCCAAAGACATAACCATATATAAGGATATTAGAAAAAAAGGGAGAGAGAAATTCAATAAATTAATAACAAGTCTCCTGCTGTGTGTGCACATCTAAAATTGGTGGCGGTGGTGGGATTTATCGAGTTGGAGGGTTCCATACATGCTATCACAAGTCTTCTGAGAAATAAGGAGGATACAAAATAGATCCAAATATAAGGGAGAGATGAGACACAAACTAGCTTCTAAAGTGATCTCAATCCACTGAGAAGACAGGGGAACAGTATCTAGAGTCACAAGTGGCAACTGCATACCAGAGAAAACCACCTCTAGCTGTACCATGCCACTGCCGGTATTACACAGAGTGGGCGGCAGGCGGGGAGAGGAAGGAGGGAAGGGTCCAGGGAGACATGCATGGTGCTGGCTACCATCCAAGACAGGAAGTACATTGAGAGAGACGAAGAAAAAACATGTCAGTCGTCACTCATCTGAAGGCAAGATCAACTTGAAGCAAGCTTGAGTCTATGCCTTATAAACATGAGTATAGTTGAAGGAATTATGTAATGAGGAAGTCAGAATGAAGATACTCGAGTGGCTAAGAGTATGAACGCTGGAGCCAGAGTGAGAATTCTGGTTCACCCTCTATGAGCCGAGTAATCTGTAAAATTACTTAACCTCTCTGGTACCCTGATTTCTTCATCTGCACAGTTGGGATAATTAACACTACCTACCTCAAAGGGATGCTATGAAGATTAAATAATTTAATACAGGGGTCCCCAACCCCCGGGCCATGGACCACTATAGGTCCGTGGCCTGTTAGGAACCTGGCCCACAGCAAGAGGTGAGCAGCGGGAGAGCGAGCGAAGCTTCATCTGTATTTACAGCCGCTCCCCATCAATCGCGTTACCGCCTCCTGGCAGCATTATGGTGAGTCGTATAATTATTTCATTATATATCACAATGTAATAATAATACAAATAAAGTGTACAATAAATGTAATGTGCTTGAATCATCCCGCAACCATCCTCCCTCCCTGGTCTGTAGAAAAATTGTCTTCCATGAAACTGGTCCCCGGTGCCAAAAAGGTTGGGGACCGCTGGGTTAATAGATTCAAGTGCTACAAACAGCACGTGGCACACGGTAAGTACAACATAAAAATGTCTGCTATTTTTAATTTAGGAAGCAAGATTTCTTGCTATTTATGCAGCATCAATCATAGCGTATCCATCACTTTTTTGGCTGAATAGCCTTGGTTTCTTTGTCGGTAAAATGAGGATATTTATAGTTGTGGCAGAAATGATGGCTGTATCTAAGTGAACAATGACAGGCCAGGTATAAGCACTGGGTTGTTCACTTATACATTCTATATGACTGGCTATGGAGTCACACAAGCTGTATACTTATTATATTACTTTGTATTACACATTATATGCCTTCATTAACTATATACACACATGCATGTGTGTGCAGTTTGTCTGCATGTCTGTGTGTGAGCAGGAGGCATGCACACCTTCAGCAATGCTGACGCAATGGAAGATTTTGGCAAAGGTATTGCTAGATGAGGCTAAATTTGATCCAAAATTGTGAAAAGAGCCCAGATCTATATAAAGCAATTCCAGAGACTTTTCAGCAAAAACTTTAAGAGCTGTCAGTGCTTAGACCGGAGGAGATTCAACCGTTTAGTGGTGTGTCAAGATATTTTGATTTTAATTTTATTGGCCCCTTGAATTAAGACAAGTTTTCTGGAAACCAAACTTGCCTTACGGGCAAAACAGTCTTCCACGTACCTTTTCAATTAACTCGTAGCTCTCTTCCAGTTTGAGCAGCCTGTTCTGCACGGACGTGGACGCCCGGTGATAGACCGTTCGCCACTCCTGAAAGTCGCTCTCTGAAATCTCAGCCACGGCAAAACACAAAGTTCTTAACCCTGAAAAAAGGGAGCATACACCCCCAACCACAACATCAAATAAGATTTTGTTCAGAAGTCTGACACTTCCTTATTTTTTTTTCCCCATAGCACAGTGATATTTATCTGGTGCTCAGGAAATTTATAGTTAGGTAGAATGATGCTGCAGCCACTCTGCAAAGCAGTTTGGTACTTTCTAGAAATGTTAAACATAAATACATGACCCAGCAATTTCACTCCCAGCTATCTACCTAAGAGAAATGAAATCATACATCCACACAAGGACTTGCAGGTAAATGTTCATTAGCAGCACCATTCACACCAGCCCCCAAAAGGAAACAGTCCAAATGTCCATCAACTGGTGAACAGATAAACAAAAGCTGGTGTATCCATACAACAGAATACTCTTGAACAATGAAAAGGAATGGAGTAGTGATGCACACTGCAGCATAGACGACCTCCAAAACCATTATGTTAAGTGGAAGAAGCCAGACACAGAAGATCACATGTTGTAGAATTTCATTAAAAGAAAAGTCCAGAAAAGGTAAATTTATAGTGACAAATAGTAGGTTAATTTTCCTGGGGGGTTGGAGTGTGGGTAAGGGGTGTCTGCAAACAGCATGAAGTTTCATTTTGGGGTGAAAGAAGTGGTTTAAATTTGGATTGACACTTCCATTTTTATTTAACGAAGTCTCACTTCGAAAACACTGATTCAGTTCAAACAATATGTTGAAATCTGATTCAAGTTCAGTGGAACCTTAGTGTCCAATTCCCCAGCTCTTTCAATCCACCCTCCATGCCTCGAGTAACTTTTCTAAAATCTGAATGAATCTCATCAGGTTATTCCTTTGCTTGAAGTCTTTTAATCGTTCCCCAGGATGAAGTCCAAACCTCAGAGTCTGGCTCGGTCACCACATATCAATTGCCTTCCACCTCATTCTCTGCCACTCACTTCCCATGGTAGGGTCTTTGCACAAACTGGTCATTTTTTTCTCCATTCCCCCCTCTCTCAATCCCCCTCTGCTGCCTGCCTTGCATCTACTTTAAGACTCAGTTCTTAAAACCATCTCTTTGAAGCATCCTCCTCTCACCCAGACCCCAAAGGCAGAAATCCCCAACACTCCTGTGGTATGAATGACAATGTTTCATATTGTTTTTCTTGTATCTCCTACATTAGCTTGAAGCTCCTGAAGGGCAGGGTCCCGGAGTTCTTCATACCTGTAACTCCAGTGCTGAACACAGTGGCTTCACAGACGCTTATGAAGTAAGGAAGAGAGGGACCCCAATGGGGTCTACTGGGAGAGCCACCTTCCTCTAACTGGGATATATGGTTGTATTTACTACTGCTCTTTTACCACTGTGAATCTGTAGTATAAAGAGTCTAAAAAACTGAGGGACAGTGACTCTCTCCCATTGCGGAGGACAGGCTCCGGACGCGCAGGCTCAGCGGCCATGGCTCACGGGCCCAGCCACTCCGCGGCATGTGGGATCTTCCCGGACCGGGGCACGAACCCGTGTCCCCTGCATCGGCAGGCGGACTCTCAACCACTGCGCCACCAGGGAAGCCCCACAGCTGATGTTTGAAGTGACCTACTTCTAGTGCTCAATGCCTGTCAATTTTATAATTCACTTGGAGGCTACCCTCAGCCAGAAAAAGTTGATGAGCTGGAACAAGGAAGAGGGAGAAGCATTTGCCAGCCATGATAAATGCAGTTAACTAGGTTCCCAAGAAGATAATGTCCTCGCTCAAGGTCATTTAGCTCTCAGACAATTAGGTGCTAGTGATCTCAAGTCAACTAAAATATGCCTGGGACCATGTCAGAAAAAGAAGCAAAGAAGAGGGGCTTCCCCGGTGGTGCAGTGGTTAAGAATCTGCCTGCCATCAAAAAGAGTCATGTACCACAATGTTCATTGCAGCTCTGTTTACAATAGCCGGGACATGGAAGCAACCTAAGTGTCCATCGACAGATGAATGGATAAAGAAGATGTGGCACGTATATACAATGGAATATTACTCAGCCATAAAAAGAAATGAAATTGAGTTATTTGTACTGAGGTGGATGGACCTAGAGTCTGTCATACAAGTGAAGTAAGTCAGAAAGAGAAAAACAAATACCGTATGCTAACACATATATATGGAATCTAAAAAAAAAAAAAGGTTCTGAAGAACTTAGGGGCAGGACAGGAATAAAGACGCAGACAAAGAGAATGGACTTGAGGATACGAGGAGGGGGAAGGGTAAGCTGGGATGAAGTGAGAGAGTGGCATGTACATATATACCAAATGTAAAATAGATAGCTAGAGGGAAGCAGCTGCATAAGCACAGGGAGATCAGCTCGGTGCTTTATGACCACCTAGAGGGGTGGGATAGGGAGGGTGGGAGGGAGATGCAAGAGGGAGGAGATATGGGGATATATGTATATGTATAGCTGATTCACTTTGTTATAAAACAGAAACTAACACACCATTGTAAAGCAATTATACTCCAATAAAAGTTGTTAAAAAAAATCCACCTGCCAATGCAGGGGACACGGGTTCGAGCCCTGGTCTGGAAGGATCCCACATGCTGCGGAGCAGCTGGGCCCATGTGCCACAACTACTGAGCCTGTGCTCTAGAGCCCTCAAGCCACAACTACTGAGCCCGTGTGCCACAACTACTGAAGCCCGCGTGCCTAGAGCCCGTGCTCCACAACAAGAGAAGCCATCGCAATGAGAAGCCTGCTCACCGCAGTGAAGGGTGGCCCCCGCTCACCACAACTAGAGAGGGCCGCGCATAGCAGTGAAGACCCAACACAGCCAAAAAAAAAAAAAAAGAAGCAAAGAAGATAGGACATAAAGTGGCCAGAGGACACCATCTTCCAAGAAAGGAGTAGGGTTGTCCAATGCCAGATCATTTCGAGTAGAACTTAAATCTTTGGGCCATATTAGGACATGTTTTTCTCTTCCGGAAGCCTGGGTGGAAACTTACTCTGGGGTAGCCATGGTACACAAGTGCTGCTCACCTAGGGCCAGAGAGAAAGGGGTGGAGGTGGAGGCCAAGCCAACTGGAATGTGTCTAGGAGCTGGACTATCTTTAACACCACAACCAGAGAGGAGAAAGATGCTCCCCTAACCCTCCTCAAAAAAGGAACCTGTGCTGTGTGCTGGGTAGGTTGTACCTGCCAAGCCCCTCTGAAGTTGCGCCTCATGGAATCTGAACTCTACAGACGTGTGGGTCTTCATGCTCTTCCATTTTTGGAGGAGAAATGGGAGAAGGTTCGTCATGTTCCTGCTTTTCAAAGCCTAGTGCTTTTAAAAACATTCCTATCTTTCTGTAGCTTTGATTAAGAGGAAAAGGATTGGATCAGAGGTCAGGCTCGGTGCCACTGGCAACAGTTCCAGCAGACGCAGACAAGAGTGAAAACTTGGATGGGAGATTCAGATACGGCGCTGGCCACTTTTGTTAAGTTTAGAGATAAGATTCTATAAATTCCTGTAGGAACTCACCCTAATGTGTAACAACTCTCACTTCCTTTCATCTCATCTAGATCAACTCCCTAGACTACATTTCAGTAGAACAGAGACAGAACTAAGCATGTTTGCCACGGATTCTCAGGTCTCACACAGAGCCTGGCAGGTGGTAGGGGCTTAATAAAAAGTTCTGAGTTGACACTAAGTTGAATAACTATTTTAAGAGTTACAGAGATTTATTTATTTCTTCTCCTCTTTCTTAGATTAGAATACCCAGTTCTTCGACTCTTGTTTCTTTCCTTCTGCATTGCTTGAGCTATAAAGCATTTAAACTGTAAACAGAGAGAGGTCTGGTCATTGGCTTTGGGGTATCACATGACCAGTGACCCACACTCTCCAGCTGCCCAGGGCTGCCATGTTGGGAGTGTCTCCTTGCTTCCTTCTCTGCCCAGGTCCAAGGCTGTGGGTGACGCAGGCCAGACCAGGGAGCAGCCTGGCATCTCCTGAGTGGTGACCCAGTAGCCCGCTTCCATCTTTTCCTCAGAACCTGCTCCTCTTTCTTGCCAGCGAGGCAGGGCCCAACTTCCTCTACAGTAACTTAGTTTCTGTGCACTTTTTTTTTTTTTGCGGTACGCGGGCCTCTCACTGTTGTGGCCTCTCCCGCTGCGGAGCACAGGCTCTGGACGCGCAGGCTCAGCGGCCATGGCTCATGGGCCCAGCCGCTCCGCAGCATGTGGGATCTTCCCAGACCGGGGCACGAACCCGTGTCCCTGCATCGGCAGGCGGACTCTCAACCACTGTGCCACCAGGGAAGCCCTCTGCGCACTTTTAACTGATCTCAGAGGTGCCTGTGAGGTGTAGAGTAGGAAGGGACAGAGCTGCTGAGGGAGTAGGGCTGAGAAGTCCCTCACACCCTCCAGCATGGCCTTTGAGCCAGGCCTTAGGGACCATGTCTGTCACTTGTGGGTGCCCTTTGTTACCATTTGTGTGTTTGAAGAAAGTCTGAAATGCTGGAAAAAAAAAACACCTGTAAACAGTATTTATTCTAAAAAGCAAACAGATTTATAGGCCCTACATCCCCTAAAATGTGGGGGCAAAGTCTCTCAAAATTTTAATAAATACAGGAGAGCAAAATAAAAATAATGGGTGGGAACAGCATAGAGTATAATCTAAATTATCAACATTTATTTTCATCTTACTTTAGGAATCTCTAAGTAAAATAATAAGAATGATACTGTAATATATTGGTAGTATATGATTTCATTTTATTTTAATCATGCTTTATTGCCATATTACACTCACCTTCTGTAGCAAACTGCTCTAAATGTTTTAGGGTAATTTCTTTGTATTTTGAAGTCTCTGCTAGTCGGTCATAAATTACAGTGTCCTGGAAAACGAACAGAAGGTATACACACTTAAACTAAGAATTCTGAGTTTAATAAAGTTGATGTTGGCAACATTATTAGCAGCAAATGAGTATTAAAAAAATCACTTTTAGCATTAGTGTTGAAGTACAAAATATTTTTCCCTAATAACACTGTTTCCCTTATGACACTAAGAAATAAGGTTCTGGTCCTATATTTTCATCTTTCTCCTTTCTGAATAAATCCATAATTACTGCAATGTTCAAAACCTCATATTCTATCAATACTTCGCCTACCTGTGATGTGATGCAATATCTCCCCCAACTCCTGAAGATTTTGCAGAACAATGCAGTGTTCACAGGTGCTATAAGGAAGAATGGTCCAGGACTCAAAGAGTTTGGGAAATGCTGGACTAAACAAAGCGAAAGAGCTTGCCCTGCTGCAATACTTCTTAGAGCCTTTAAAACGCTAATGCGCATGGTGGTTCCAAGGGGGCGGTATGGTATATGCCCCAAAATTACTACTGAACCTCTTAGAGGTTAGGGCATCTTCATGGGATTGGTGCTCACAAAAGAACAAACTCTGAGAAACACAGGTCTAAATTCATGGAGTGGGCTGGTGGGTAGAGCAGGACAAGCCTAGCATTACCTTACAGATGAATATTTCTCATTGTGTTACTTTAGCTTTAAGGCTCAATTTATTTAGTCTGTAAAATTAAATTACCGGATTATCTTTAAAGTCCCTTTCAGCTTTAACTTTAAGCATCAGTACGCGTCTCTAATTCTTGTCCCTTTATAAATTGCCTATTGTTCCTTTAGTTGTTCTTCAGTTTGGGTTTAATGTTTTAGGAATTTTAGTATTTGGCCTTCATGGTTTTATTAGACCAGGAAAAAATAAATCATTTACCTGCAATTACTTTCTCAGTGGCATTACTCATTTTGGGGTCTCCAGTCTCAGGGCTGAGATTTGGAAGCAGACTAATGGAGTATGATTTAGAACCCTTGAGAGAAACAGAACTTAGTGACCTCAGAACAGATGGAATATTCCAGGCTCCGATTATGAATTTCTCTTCATTTTTCAGTGGTGGAATGGGAAGAGGGGCAAAGCAAAAGGAAATGATAATTTCCCCTCATGGCTCCTTTCTGAGAACGAAAGGTATAACTTACAAACTATTTTTTTGAGAGGCTAATGAAATTTTCCATGAAATTAAAATAGGCCATTTTAAAATTAAGAAAATCTTAAAAAAAATTAAAGTCATGAAAACAAAAGTGATACGTAATAAAGCTAGGGAGATTAAATTCTGCAATGTAGTTAAGCATTCTAGTGGAAGAAACCGATCATCACCCTAAATGGATTTACGTATCTGGTGTCTTAGCCCTTGGCAAGGTAAAAGTGGAAAATCATGGTGGGGTGATGCTGCTGGAGTGGCATGCACTGTCAGATTACAGTCACTTATGTGAAGAGCCTAGGCTTCACGGCTAAGAATTCGTCTTCGGTAAATTTTCAAACAAAGCATTGTTTTCCTGTTCATCTTTTAGTCTGAAGTTCCAGTGCTGCTCTGTCCCTCGCCTACAGTGCTTTGCACATGGCAAGAATTCAAAAAATATGTGTGAAATGAATAAAGCACTGATGTAATTCTCAGTTATCCCCAAATTTCAGTTATATGGAATACCACATTACACAGTAAAGCCAAATAAAGAAGAGCTACACAATGAAATTTAAGAATCAATAATAATAAAGTATCAAGTAGGAAAAAAAAAGGTCTCATATAATTACTTAGCTAAGCACTGTAATTTATACTGATGTCACGCAGATAATCTTGCTATAAATTAGCCAGTTACTAATCATCAAGGAATCTGCCCTTGTTGTCCAGGAAAAACACCAAGTTGAGATTGGTCTGCTGCATGAAGCTGGGGCTGGAATATTTGCTAAAGACATTATACACATCTACATTTAAATACAGACAAACATTTACTGTGTTTATGTGTGCCATTCAGAATTATCTGCACTTTGCCTCTGCCGTGGTGGTGAATGGCTAGAAATAACTAATTTCAGATGTGGTCTTTTTTGCATACGGCACAGAATTTTATTTAGGGGGCACTTAATTTGAAAATTTGCACTCACTTTAAGGTCCCTAAAGCATTAAGTGTATTACTCAAGTTTCTAATTTCTCTCTTGAATATAAATATTGGAGTAGGATTATTTTCTTGAATAAATTAAATTTTTATTTGTGTAAATGTAACTTTCCCTGAATTGGCTACTACTGCAGACACAACTTGTGTACTTTTCCTTCTTTTTCACTTAAAAATTAACAAAGCAAGACAACCCAATTACTGAAAATCTGGAAAAAAGCAAGAAAAATAAGTCATACACACACACACACACACACACACACACACACCCCATTTCTTTGTGTGATATTTTAAATGAACTCTTCAAATACTATCTTCCAATTCACTAACTCCATCCTCACCCCTCCAACTCTATCTAGAGCTTATTTCATTTGTTGATGTTTTTTTCTTAAATTTATTTATGATTTCTAATTTATCTTACATGTAACCTATTCTCCCCTCTCCCCCAAATTTCTTTTTGATTAAAAATAACTGTAATTTCTTTATCATGTTGAGCTCTAAACATCCTCTGTCAGAACAGTTTACACAAATGATTTCATCTGGGGTGAGTTTATGCTCCAGTTGTTTACATGTTTGTTCTCTCTTCGACATGAGATTTCCTCATGTGTCTCCAAGTTTTGCTCTTGCTCTTTCCTTCTTCACATGCATTTCAATCTAGTGGTTTTCTGTACTCTCCAGTAGGGGCTTGAATGAGCTTTCCTCAGCTCTTCTCCTGGTTAGGAAGTTTACCACTACCTTAGGTTTTAAAGAGGGGAGGCTGGCTCCTATCTGCATTTTACAGAAAGTACTATTTGTGCCCATTGTCCCACAGAAACCAAACTCTGGACTTTGCTCCCTGATTCCCAACCCAGGGCCTGGGACTCCTACCCATCTCAGCTCAAGACTTCAGTTCAGTGTACCACCTTGATTTTCTATACCTATTTTGGTCTACCTCTGTTTTCTCTTTATACTATATCCATCACTGCTATGATTTTGGAATAAAGGAGGTACATCAAACTATGAACAGATAATACCATGTTGACTGGAAAATATTCTTGAAGACTTCTTTTTTTAAATTTTTATTTATTTATATTTATTTTTGGCTGTGTTGGGTCTTCATTTCTGTGCGAGGGCTTTCTCTAGTTGCGGCGAGCGGGGGCCACTCTTCATCGTGGTGCGCGGGCCTCTCACTGTCGCGGCCTCTCTTATTGTGGAGCACAAGCTCCAGACGCGCAGGCTCAGTAGTTGTGGCTTGCGGGCCTAGCTGCTCCGCGGCATGTGGGATCTTCCCAGACCAGGGCTCGAACCCGTGTCCCCTGCATTGGCAGGCAGATTCTCAACCACTGCGCCACCAGGGAAGCCCTTGAAGACTTCTTAATTGCCTTTCATTACTAAGGTATTCTGTTGCACTTGTCACTGTTGATTATTCACTCTGCCAAGGAATCAATGGACTCCTCAGGCTTTCCTCCAAATTTCAATGTCCTTCCTGAATCCTCTACTTTTCACATTTAGCCCTCCTCTCTTTTCATGCATTATTTTCTCCATATGAGATCTCATCAATCCCCTGCTTTTAGTTTCCAGCTACACTTTTAACTCCTATATCAGCACCCCATATGTCTTCCCCTGTGAAATGCAGGTATCTTTGCTCTTATGGCCCAGATGTAGCTCCCAACTCTTTATCTTAGTAAGTGGTATCACTTAGTCTATTTAGTTAGCTAAACAGAAATCTGATAATCCTAGATCATCTTTTCCCTCATCACCCACATGTAATCAATTACTAAGTCCTAAATCTCTGTCCTCTTAATCCTCTCTGCAATTGTCTGGTATAAGGTTTTGATCCTTCTCAACTTTTTCTTGGACTGTAGTCAACAGCTTCAACTGCTAACTCTCTATACATCTCTTTTCTGCTTTAAATCACCTTCTAAATGGCATCAGAATGATCCAGAAAGAAAGAACAAGTTCTCGAGCATGAAAAACCCATGACTTAACCCATGCTCACCTTTCTAACCTCACATTCTGCTATTCCCTGCCAAACTGCACATAGTTCTCAAATGCACCTTGCTGTTTTACATGTTTATGCTTTTTTAGTATTCAACCACATATCATAGCTAATTTGGGAGTGGCAATAAGCAAGTTAATGTATGCAAACTATCTTCATGATTATTCAAAAAAGAAGTCCAATGTTTTTATTTTTTATTCAGTGCTTTAATGCCCCAAACAAAGTTTCTAGCTGGATTACTCAAAACTAAGAAAAGAGGATGTGGACTGGGTGTAGTTAAACTGGACACATACAAACCGTTTAAAGTGGGAGGTCTTAAGGGCTCTCTTTATTACTTTATCACTTAATGTATAACCACTGGGAGATGGAAGATCTTTACAATATATTTTAATATTGTATCTTAATCTTCTCTTTATATATATTTCCCTGAGTAGTCTTAAGCTCCTGACAAGTTTTGAGTCTTATCTTCCTAACCCCCAAATCCAGCTGAAAGTCTAGTAGATAAAATGCACGCAGCAAACAAATGTTAGATGTTTGAATCAACAACCAAAGGAATTCTAAAACTACATTCACGAGACACCATGAAATAATTCTACCAAAATTCTTTAAAACCAAGGCATTCAAAAATTACATTTCAATGCTTTAAAACCAAGGCACTGAAAAACATTCTCAACAGGAATTCAAATAATAAGCTTGGGTTTCTTGGTAAGTTCAGTTTCCAAGTTCTATGTAATAAAGCAAGATTGGTGATTATAGTTGAAATTGGAAAGTTCCAAGTTGGTAAGTTACCTGACTACTCCAACTATACTAGGTACCTGGAAAGGATAATTCAAAAGGGAAATATTAACTAATTTTAAGAATTAGAAAGAAAAGGCCCTGGGCAGTAGATTTCTTATATTTCCATGAGTGTAGACATATTTCAACTAGAAAAATTCAGTTAGAATGACTATTTTGTCAATATAACCTACCGATATACCATAGCCAACCAATAGTTAGAAATTCTGTTATAATTAAACCAATGCAAATACAATACAAGTAGTAATCTCCACATGAAGAAATTATAGCAGTAATTGTGATCCATTTTTTCCCCCATTTCTACGGCCTTTAAAAAATTAAATTCAAACTGGTATAGGTCACTACATCTCTAATTCAATTTTAAAATATTTTCCGTATTTAACTGGCTTCTAACATATTTCTAAACAACAAACCTCAAATATTATGTACCAAACATTGAATTATATAAATAACCCAGGCCAAACTTTTTCAAAGCACCAAATTTACCCAGAAGGAATTCCATATTTCACCAGAAGAGGCTGAACACTATTACTATAAAACACTACCCAAAGTGGACGTCAACAGCTTCAGGCTAAACATCTGTGTTACATTTCCGTAGCAGAATGCTTAACGTATCCATTATAAACCATCGTAAATCAAAACTGTAAAAGACAAAAATAAAAACTTACGGCTCCTTTGCAGTAAAGTCGTAACTTCCCGGATGGAGTGCGAACAATCACTGACATTCTTTTTCTAGCACTGAAAGAAAGAGGTTTTCCACAATGTGTCAGCGTAGTGAGAAGATACACCTATTTGTTTGTCACGTCTCACATATTTTAATACTCCCAGTGAAAAAATAAATTTGACCAAATTATGAGGCCGATCCTTCCACATACACAAACCATCCCCTGGGTGTATAGCTGAGTCCTTTGAAAGTTACATTATGTTTTTTAAGGCACCAGGGTACCATCTGCTTCCCTAGAGGAATAATTTACAAAATAGCTCCCTAGAAACCTTCAAGAGTTAGTATCCACTAGGATAAAGGAGAGTTCTAGTTCAATGTTTTCAGATTTAAAAAATATTTAATAAACCAGTATCTTTTTCGATGAATTATTAAAAAGAGAAATGATAATCAATTTTTTTGATATTCAAACATGGCTGATTTACCGTACTTCAAAGAAATTATCTTTTTTTGTCTATATGAACTTTTATAACTTTCACACACACACTGTATTTTATTTTTACAAGAGATAAATAAACTGAGACCAAGCATTATAAGTGGATGACCACAACAAAAGCAACAATGATTGCAATTACCAAACACGAAACACTCTCATACTACGTCATAATATTGACATTCAGTCCAGGAATCCTCCACTGTAACAGCTCCTTTACTTTGCAATGAAAATTGATTTGTGTATTTTTTGCCTCTGAGTCCTTGTGGGATTTTTTTTTTTATTCAAACAGAAAGTCAATTTTAAGTACACATCCAATCACACATAAAGGCAAACACTAGAACTTTAAAAACCCACTTAAGCCTTCATGACTATCATTTTTCAATGATTACTAGCAAACCACTGGCATCATGTAAAAAACCTAATTTATCTTGCAAATTCTAGTTAATGAGCACAAACAATTTAACATTATGTTGGCAGTACAGACAGACAAAAATTGTTAGTCAAACATACAACATCTTTTAATGCATTAGCAAAGAGATTGCAAGTAACAGTGAACAGAGTAAACAGGTATGGCATTGCACAGGATAAGCCTCACTTGGAACTAATTGTGTATAAGCATATTCTCTCCAGAAACCAGGGGTAAAAAAGACTTCTCAAGTGTCTGCGTCTATTTGTGTTACCTTATAACGTTCTGTGGCTAAAAAACTGAGATGAGTGCAATATAGCAGTTAGATTTGGTGTCAGCATACAGCTGGAGTTTCCTTCAGAAATGTCTAGGAGTATTTAGTTCTCTCTTTCTCCATCTCTAATCCCCACTGTATTAATATCTCTGATTTTCATTCCTGTGCTCTAGGACTACATTTAATTGGGCCCCTTTTTGTAATCACATCCAGGTATTCTATCTCAGCCCTTCATGATTCATGTCTCTCTTAATGCAGCTTTGATGGCATAGTCCCAAACTCATCAACTTTCTTGCTCTTTTCTTCTCCTGGCAAAACTCCCAAATCTTGGGTGAATAGGAACCCTTTCTGTGGTCCATCCGGGTAAGTGGACATTGCTGGAGAAAAGTCACCCAGCCAGAGATTAGTAAGCACATGGTCCCAACGTCACTGGGTGCTCCATACTGCCTCGTCATCTACATTTCTCTAATAAGCTTGCTTGCTCTCTGTCTCCCCACAGGACTATAAGCACCTCTCCATTCCTCAAGTCTCCAATGTGCCCTTGTCATTCCTGACCCTCAGAATTTTTGCAGTCACCTTGACGGAAGCCTCCAACAAGAAATCCCTATTCTTTCTGCCATTAAAACCTGCACATTTATTCACTGTGGACCATCCTCTGTCTTGTTTCTTGTTACCATGGAAGGAACACTTCCTTTCGTATCAGAGACCTTCCTTTCACATGCGCTGTGAATCTTCTCTCACCCTGCGTTCCTGGTCATCTCACTCCTAAAGCTGTGCTGCTCTCCCCTGAACTTGCATCTTCTCCTCGTGGAATGGATCCTTCTCATCAGTACTGAAACAGTTCTAGTCTCTCTCCTGAGAAACTCATCCCAAACAACCCTCCCCGCTGAGCCACACGCATCCCTTTTCAACGCTCTACTCCCCTTCACAGCTCAACTTCTCAAAACAGTTGCCATCCACAGTTCCCACTCATTCCCCAGTCACTCCCATCTTGCGTCTCTTTCCACCAGCTGTTGAATCTCTAAGTCCAACAACTACTTTCAGCTTTGTCTTACTTAACCTTGCAGCAGTCTCTGACACAGATGACCACTCCCTCCTGGAAATTATCCTCTTCCCTTGGCTTTATGTTCTTACACTCTCTTTCTCTAATCACAGAGCAGTCTCTTTTGCTAATTCCTCTTTGCTAATCAACCCTTAGAGTTACTCGTAGTTCAATCTTCAGCCTTTTTTTGTTTCCCTTACTCTATTATTATTTTATATCCAGGAGATCCAACTCACGTTCATGGCCTTTAAATACCATTTACAGGCCAATGACTACCAAATTTATATTTCAGCCATAGGCTTCTATGTGTCAGGCCTCTATAACCAGTTGCCTACCTGACATCTCTATGTATATATATATATATATCACTGGCATCTAAAACTTAACGATTCAAACATCTCAGCCTCAGCATCTATCCTGTATCCACCATTTGTGTAAACAGTACCTCCATCTACCCAGTCACTCATGCCAGGAACCCTAGCCCCTCCCCCTCTTTTCTCCTGCCGCATCCAATTCATACCAATGGCCCCCTGACATCCCTGCAAAGGGTATCTGCATTCTATCAACTCCACTTTATTTTCTCTACCATCATCCTAGTGTAAACCACTCATGTCTTTCAGAGATTATTTTAATACCCTTAAGCCTCCCCCATCACAGCATCCTGAAAGAGCTGCTAACTTTGCTTTTTTTTTCTTTACACACTTACCACTTACATAGTGTTTCTAAGTGTGTGTTCGTAAACAAACATATCCAAACGCTAATTGATACACTATTTATACTATATTACAGACATAATACAAGTAGGCTTAGGACAAACAGTCACTTTGATGTGGGAAAAAAAAGATGGGGGATACACTTTGAGAATATTCTATGACAGTTAATCATCCAACTTCTTCTTATGCATTTTTCTTTGACCCTTTCAGTGCATATAAGTGAAAAAAACCACAATGTTTAAATAATAAATTAGATCCCATTACTTTTGATATTAACGACTGGCATGTGGTCACTCCTAACCAAGACAGCAACAAATGTTGGCACAGAAAAGAAAATGCCTCTTAGTGTACAGACTTGCCTTATGTAGGAAAAAGTTCAAGAAAAAAAGTGGACACTTATTTCCTTGAACAGCAGCATTACGTCCTGAAGATATTTTTAAGTGTCCCCTGAATGATGACACAATCTTATAAAGACCCTCTTGTCTGTAGCTGAGGTCATTTTGCCCCAAGAATGTAGGTTAGTTGGGAAACTACATAGTCACGTGGGAATAAAGAGCCCAGAACTCATAGAGATATCACTGACCATAATGGAAGGCCTCTCTTATTTGACCTTAGGAAATAAAGTAAAATAATCCTTTTGCTTTCTGCCCTTGCCTACTACATGGGAACTGGTTTTATACCTAACAGAGAGATGGGTATCCCAAGACAATTAGATGTTATAATGAACACTTAATTAGAATGGTGGGTTCCTGACTCTGATTCATTTTCATGCTAAATAAATCTTGGCACCTCTAAGTATAACGATATTTCCAGATCACTGTCTTGGTCCTATACCCCCTACAGTTGTAATGCAGACAGTTATGTTCAAAAATATTTTTATATTGCCTCTAGGAGTAATGCCTTACAAGACTCTGAAGAGTGCTGTTTATGATTTACTTACAGATATGACAATTAAAAATTGCATTGAAGATTTTAATTTAATATTTGGTATAAATAAATTTAGTTAAATAAAAATGGAAGGAAATTTATGTCATACATACAAACCACAGAGCAGATGTTTTACCTGGTGAACTCCAAGACATTGAGCAATTCGTATCTTTCTTCCTGCCCCAGCTATGAAGAAAAGGAAAACTTGATTACATAGAGTTGGCATCTTTGGCTTCTTGGAAATAAACCCTAGTCATGAAATTTTAATGTAAAAAATGTCAACACAAACGAATTGTCCCTTCTGAAATACATCATCTTTAACTGAACTTACTAACTTTTCAAGTTAAGATGGAAGATTGAACATACACATTTAATTTTCATCCTTCCCAAAGCCCCATCAAAACTACAGAAAAAAAAAAAAACCCAAAAAACACTTCAGAAAGAAACTTGCAATGGCAGGAAAATAAGAGAAGAGAAAATTGCACGAAAAATGTGGAAACCAGAAAAGAGATCAGTGAGAAACGCATCCTTAGCAGATACAGGAAGTTTCAAAGCCTGCAGTAGCCATGGGAAAAGCTGAGAACCAACCCGATTTGCACCACATAATCCCTAAGAGGCTGAAGGAAGTGGAATAGCAGGTAGCTCTAGAACTGGGAGGAAAGAGAGGGGCCTAAAATGGGAGGACTGGGAAAGAGCTACTAGAAAAGCAGCTCTGGGCGCTGGCTCTTCCTGCATACTGGCAGAAGACCGAGGCCTTGCTCTATAGAGGGTAAAACAGAGGCTCTTTCATCTGGAAGTCGACTGGCACACTTGAAGATACAGCACTGTTATCACATTTGTACTAGAGGCTCGGTCCCAATGACCCCAACCCACTTGGCCCCCTACCTTCTGGCAGTCAGACCTTTCCAGGTGGAAATCAGAAAATGAATCTCCGGGGAATTCACAAGACCAAGAGAAGCCCTAAAGGTACAGACAACCACGACTTCCCAAAGGAATCCCACCAGACCACCCCACAGTGAAGCCCAATGTTGACAAATACCCTCATGCTCAGAACTGCCACACCAGCTTTCAAGTTCTTCACTCTTAACCATGAGAAAACCAAAGATTAATAGATATTCAAGGACAGCTATTCACATGGATCACAGATACCCAAAACAAACAGATAAGAGCAATTTGGAGGAAAGAGAATTCAAAAAGAAAACATCCATGTCGGCCTGTGGAGTGTCAGGCTCTGGGTTTCTTGATGGACGTGAGGGGCTGGTGGACAGGTCCTGGATGCCTCTTCCCTCCATTTCAACACCAGAATGAAGTGGTTTGTCATATGCTTTCTATGGGCATTTTCTGTTGTCTCATTGGAACTGGATTACTGTGGCTTCCTGGTGGCATAAAACTTTTTGCAGTGTTTTATACCTTTGCCAATATTGCTGTACTCTCCAGTATATGCTTTTTAATGGCATTCGTAAAGCAAATGAAGAAAATGTTTGAAACAAAAAGATGGCTTGTACAATTGTTATGTTTTTGTGATTATTATTTAGGTCCTGTATACTGCTCTTTGGTGGCATAGGAGGAGACTGGCCTTATGATTCTGCATTTTGAAGCTCTTGTCAAAGAACTGGCATAGTCTAGTATACATCCCATATGCAAGTGTTGCAGTAATTAAATGCTGTTCTTTTCTCCTTAGTGGAGAATGGGAAACTCTGGAAAAGAACACTGAAAGTTGATATTTAATTTTTGGTGAAGTATCACTTTCCCATTGCAATAATCAAAACAACTATAATGACAGCTTAAGACCACTTTATATTCCAGTAAAAACCATATGCTTATTTAAACTGTTAAATGCTTGTAATTGTTGAAAAAAGAAAATGTCAAAAAACTATCATTATTCCTCCCAGAGAAGAAACATAAGTACAACACCTGTGAAACACGAACAGGTTACTATTAAAAAAAAAAGAAATACTGAAAACACAATAAAAGCTTCTAGAAACTCAAAACATGATAGCAGAAATGAAAAGAAAATCAACAGAAGTCTGAGAAGATAACACGGAGGAAAACTTCCAAAAAGTAGAACAAAAAGGCAAAGACATGAAGAGCAGGACAGAAAAGTTAAAAGATGCATTCAAGAATTCTAAAAAGAGAGAGCAGTGGAAAAAGAGGGAAGGAAAATGAATAGAATCATTCAAGAAAATTTTCCATAATGGAAGGATATTGATTTCCAAATGGAAAAGTGTCCACTCAGTGCCCAGTACAATGGGTTAAAATATTCTCACTAAGGACACTGTCATGAAATTTCAGAACTTTTGGGACAAGGAACATCCCACAACCTTCCAGAGAGAGAGGGGTGGGCAAGTCACAAAGACTGGAGTCACAGTGGCTTCTGACTTCTCAATTAGGTGTACTGGAAGCCAGGAGACAGAAGAACAGTCAAAATTCTTCAGGAAACTGATTTCCACCCTGGAGTTCTACATTCAGCCAGACTACCAATTAAGTAGAAAGATAGGATAAAAAATGTTTAGACTTGAAAGGACTAAACAAAACAAAACAAAAAACCAAATAACTTTCCATGCACCTTTCCTCAAGAAGCCAATAAAGAATGTGTTCCACGATAACAAGAGTAAGCCAAGAACAAAGAAAATATGGGATCCAGGAAACAGAAAATCTAACACAGAAGAGAGGTAAAGAAAGTCCCCAGGGAGACAGGAAAGCGATTCCTCCTGACAACCACGAGTAAGACTGAACTGTCCACCAGGGCAGCTTGGAGCCCTGAGTCAGGAGCTAAGTTTATTGAAGGCTGTCACTACTGTGACTTCCGCTTCTCTAATAACACCTTTTCAATAGGATGAAATTGACAGAAAATGTGTTCTATCAACACCAGCGAGCTTACTAAGAAAGAAGTTTTGACTTATAGGAAATAGAAAGTCCAAAACAGGAGACAATCAAAAGGAATTCCAAGTGCCAGAGAAGCAGGCAAAACTGGCCCAGACCAAGGAGAATGGAGGACTTCTGGAGGGATGTCTAAGGGAAACAACCACCCACTGGCAGATTATCTGGTGTAACTGTACCAATAAAAGTGCACTAAGAAGGTATGGAACAATTAGTAGTAGGTAGAAAATCAAGCAATTGGAAAAAAGACAAGAGATTCATGTTTAGAAAATAAAGAAAAAAATTTATTTTCAGGAGATAATTTTGTATCTGGAAAGACAATATTAAAAAAAAAGAAAATAGGGACTTCCCTGGTGGTGCAGTGGTTAAGAATCCGCCTGCCAATGCAGGGGACACGGGTTTGAGCCCTGGTTCAGGAAGATCCCACATGCCGCGGAGCAACTAAGCCCGTGCACCAAAACTACTGAGCCTGCGTTCTAGAGCCCATGAGCCACAACTACTGAGCCTATGTGCCACAACTACTGAAGCCCACCGGCCACAACTACTGAAGCCCAGGCGCCTAGAGCTCATGCTCCACAAGAGAAGTCACCGCAATGGGAAGCCCGCACACCACAACAAAGAGTAGCCCCCGCTCGCCGCAACTAGAGAAAGCCTGCACGCAACAACGAAGACCCGACGCAACCAAAAATTAAAAAAAAGTATGCATTCCTCTGTGTCTGATTTTTTTCCCCAGTATAATGTTTCTGAGATTTATTAAGGCTCTTGATGAATAGATATTTTACTCTTTTCTATTGTTTAGCTATTCCATTGTATATTACAATTTGTTCACCCATTCGCCTAGTAATGGATATTTGATTTGTTTCTAGTTTTTGGCTACTCTGAATACAGCTGCTATGAACATTCCATGACACATCTCTCTGTGGACATATGCTTTCACTTCTCCTAGTTAAGTACGAGTGCAACTGCTGGGCTGGGTACATGTTTACCTGTGTTGGAAAACTCTAAAAGGATTTCCAAAGGGATTGTACCATCTTACACGTCTACTAGCAAAAACAGGTGATCTACTTGCTCTGCGTTTTCGTTCACATTCGGTGCTGCCAATGTTTTTAATTTTACCTTTTTTGCGGGTATGCAGTAGTATCTCATTGAGACTTTAATTTGCATTTCCCTGATGACTGATGATGTGTTCTCACATGCTCACTGGCCATCTGTATATCTTCTTTCGTGAAATGTTTGTTCAAGTCTTTTGCCCATTTAAAAATCTGGGTCCAAATACTTGTTTAACCAAATATTGTAATATAATTATAATACTATTGGGAAGGGATGGATGGTGAGTCAAGAGAAATAACTCCTCATTTAATATAACTGAATAGAAAGTCAGTAGATATGTCTAAAATTGAAGAATCAACACATATATCATTCATCAAACATTAAAAAATATATATAAGATGTGTAAATGTCTGAAGAAATAGCTAAAAGAATAGAAAGTTTTTGCTTCTGGAGAGGAGAACTAGAGTTGGGAACCTCTATTCTATTTTGAGCTTTTTTGGTATTATTTTATCTTTGAAGCTAAGCATATGTATTACTTTGATAAAAAACAGACTTAAAAATAAATAACTTACTGAATCTATAATCACTGAGTCAGGTGTTCTTCCAGTGAAAACAAAATTCAGTTGCTTGGCTGCCCTGACCAAGGCTCCTTCATCTGTTTTAGGAAAACAGGACAAAACAAATATACAGTGAAAAAAAATTACCCCAAATACGAGAGAAAGACATTATTGCAATCCAATTTTCTGCTTAATTTTAAAAAGAATTAAAATTCTTTTTATTCTGGCTCCTTTTACTGAAATCCACTTCTTTTAAAATTATACGACAATGCCAAAGGAATGAGTAGAATGATCTTAAGAATCTGAGACACATATAGACCCCAGAGTCATATTTCTGAAGATTAAGTTGCACTGTTAGCCAAACATACCTAAGAAGGATAATTAAATATACCCCTTGGTCCAGCATATTCTCTGGAAAACTTTTCTCAAAATGAATGATGCATAAAAAAATGAGGAAATCCTACATTTGCCAACAACATGGATAGACATGAAGGCATCATGCTAAGTGAAGCAAGCCAGACAGAGAGAGAAAAATACTGTATGATCTCACTTATATGTAAGATCTAAAGAGAAAAAAAAGAAAACAAACCCCAAACTCATAGAAAAAGAGATCAGATGTGGTTAGCAGAGGTGGAGGGTGGGAGAAGGGGCAACTGGAGAAAGGTGATCAAAATGTACAAATTTCCAGTTATAAGATAAATAAGTACTAGAGATACAGTGATATATGTAAATTATTTCTTAATAAAACTGGAAAAAATGAATGGCATGAAATTGCCTTAAGTTTTATCCTTTTCTTCCTAAAATGTTTAATGTAGAAAAACTAATACTATTAATGTTGAGGGGTCAATTTAAATGGATATAAATGAACTGATGCTTTGTTGTATTATATATTATTTACTTACATCACCCTGTTACATCAGACCTTCTTGTTTCTTAGGGAAGGGTGTGGGATAAAACATTCACAGTTTCTATCTTAATGATATGAGATGTATCTTTTGGTTTTTAGGAATTTGGTACATTCTACAAGGGAGCAGGTGCTGGTTGATAATACTGTTTAAAACACTTACTAAAAAAGCTCCCCAAAGTGTGTTCATTCTTTCCTGAAATCTTACAATCATCAAATTGACTATTTACCCAATTTTTCATTGAAAATAAGCCTAAGTATTAAATAATGATAACTGTGCTAATACATATTTTATGGAATCCCTTCAAATGTGTAAAACTTTTCTCATCCAAATAAATACACAACGAACTCCCTGATTATCATTTCCAAGAGAAGACAGCAAAATTGGTATTCAAAAATGCACTCTATTTAAGCAAACAGATCTTCCTTTTCCTGTCTGCTTATGTGCAAAAACAGTTTATGACTAACAGTTTATTCTTAGTTATTTATAAAGAAGGGAGAATTTACTATGTGTATATATAAAGTACCATTTTTTTTACTTGTGTGAATTTTGTTATTCAAATTTACATGTAATTTATGCCATATAACAAATGTTACACAGTTATATATTTTAAAATATATATATTTAATATTGAAAGCCAAGGTTTATCTAATTAGTAAATAAAATTTGTAATCTGAAAAACATAACTTGTTTATTTTACTTCCTCAAATTAAATTTTTCTGAACAATCTCAAATTTCAGAACAATTTTCCAGCAAGAAATACCTCACAATTGCTTCATTTGTACCTGGAGATGCTGCCTGGTAAATAATCTTATCACCTTCCCGCTCTGGTACTGCTGTGTGACAAACTGCCATCATTGTAAGAAATTCACATATTATAGGTGCAGTCGGCTATAAGAAATAAACACATAATTTAGCCACTTTCATTTAAACATTTGACACTAATGATAGTAATACTACTTCATGCATATTTACTAAGAGTGCAGCTGTTAAATATTGAAGGTGTGGAAGTCAAGAAGCCAACAACTATTATGAAGAAAAAATATTTTTAACTAAAATCATTCATTCGTGCACCCTCTCATTCCTTTTCTAAACATTTATATAAGACCACTTTGTCTTGTTAAATAGAAACCGTACAGCGAAAAAGGCAGATATGGTTGAATCTTGTTATTAAGGACGGAAGAGAAATTCTAAAATGTTCATTTACCTGGTTCTAATTCCTGATCAGATCTATATTTTAGGCATCTACTCTTACTGTGGTTCCACTACTTTGGGCTGAGATGACGGTGGCAGGGGATTCCTCTGTAAGGTTTGTCCTCTCTTTTTGCAAAAATGGCAACCTTAACCTGATACACATTTTACTAAATAAAAAAGGATTGATTGAGAAGTCCTTTGTACAATGGACTCTCATGGCCTGAGGAAGACAAGATCCTTTCTGCAAGAAAGCAGTCAGATTTTTAAAATTAAACATCTTCTTGTCTGGTACCTGATGAAGAAAAATGTCATTCGAATTAATAAAGGAAAAATATTCCTCTATGCTCTTGGACCAAAAAAGTGAAATGATTGGAAAGGTAAATCCGAACATTATTTGAAAAAAAACTGTGTTAAGCCTCGAAGAGCAGACAAAACAGACAAGGTCCCTGATATGTGAAGCTTTGACTAGTGGGGAAAACAGAACATAAATAGTACGCAAGCATTATTTATTTATAGTGTGAAAAGAGCTTCAAAGGATAAATGTGCAAACATCATATGATATAGGCCAGTCTGTGGTTGTTCTCATGACAATGTGATTTTTAAGCTGCTGAAGTTTTAGCCTCATGAAGAACTAAGCACAGTTTTCCAACAAGCAGGAATCACACATGACTGAAAAGGTCCTAAAGGAAGAAAGAATGAAGTGTGTTTGAGAAAATAAAAGAAAGCCAGTGTAGCCTGAGGAGAAAGAAAGGAAGGGTAGCTCCACGTGAGGCCGAAGACTTAGGCAGGGGCTGGACCATGTAACTTTGTAAGTTGAGAGGGAAGCCC
Organism: Lagenorhynchus albirostris; assembly: GCF_949774975.1. NCBI lineage: Eukaryota > Metazoa > Chordata > Mammalia > Artiodactyla > Delphinidae > Lagenorhynchus > Lagenorhynchus albirostris. The sequence goes on along the minus strand of NC_083098.1, from coordinate 82,037,392 downwards.
TCTGGCATGGTTTTAAACAGGAGAGTGATGGGACTTGATTTACATTTGCATCATTCCAGCTGCCACGTGCAACAAGAACTGGAGGGGGGTAAAAACGGAAACAGGGAGAATGGTTAGGAGGCTGCTGTAATCCACCTGGAGGATACCAGTAGTCTGGACTGGGGTAGAGAAAGTGAGAATGAAGTGAAGAAGACATTTAGGATATATTACAGAAAGTCATATTGACAAGGGCTTAGTGACTCATTACAGATCTGGAGATGGAGGGGAAGGAGGTATCAAAAGCAACCCTAAGTTCCTAGAATGAGTAATAAGACAGTTAGTTGATGGTGCAATTTACTGAACCTGAGAACACAAGAGGGAAGAGGTGGGCCTAGGTCTAGATTTTGTGCATCTGGAAGCTCATGCTTTGTTGAAGGCAAAAATAACCATATGAACACATTGCTAGGGCCCTGCCCAGGGGCAGAGGTGGTAAGTCCATCAGTGCTAGGAAGGGACTAGGTTTTGGGGTGATGTGCATGAGTTCAAGTTCTGACACATTGAGCTTGAAGCGACTGTGAGAAAAAATTGGGGGTTTAAACTTAGGAGACCATATCATTTGATTGGATGGAATTTTAGTTAAGTATCAGTAACTTTCATAAGTGGAATGTTCACATTGGGTGGCAGATGTCCGAAGTTCTTATTGTATAGATTTAGCACTGGCCAGTAATTCTGAGCAGGAAATTCATTTCTATAGATGTTTTGAAATTGTTAACAATGAGTTGTTTCATACAAATAGAGTTCTAGAATTAATATATAATATTTTTAAAAAACAGAATGTTGATTAATGACAATTGTTAAAACTAAATTTCTAACAACCATGAATTCATGTTGGCCAAGTAAAAATAATTTAGAGATAATAGGTTTCGCTAATTATTAGAAATGATCATGAAACTAAAAAAAGGAATATTTAAACATGGAAGATAATTCAGAGAAACACTCATTAGTTTTCATTTATTAATGAAAAGATAATAGTATTATGTTGCTTACATGATTATTTTGGAGGTTTTCCAGCAATGATGAATCACTAAATGTTTTTTCATCTCCAAACTGTGAGCTCTGCCTAAAGGGGAAAAAAATTGGAGCAAACTTGGTTCATTTATACAAGCCCACTGATCTGTTTGTAAGTTACTTTTTTAAAAAAATTTGAATTTTATTTTATTTATTTTTTTATACACCAGGTTCTTATTAGTCATCCATTTCATACACATCAGTGTATACATGTCAATCCCAATCTCCCAATTCATTCCACCCCCACCCCCACCAGCCGCTTTCCCCGCTTGGTATCCATGTAAGTTACTTTTAAAATAAATCATTATGCCTGCAAACTCTTAATAGATTAAATATAATTTAGTCTGCACTTCTAAATAAGACATCACAGATTTCATGACTGAATCATAAAATATTTTCAAACATTCTAAAATGTGAAAGTCTTTTGCAGTGTAATGAGTCTTTTACAGTTCATTTTCCTGGGGTAAAATTATGTTGTAGTCACATGAAATTTAAAAAAATTAATTTAAAAAAAGTAACAAAACTGCTGAAATACCTGGAATTGAAATTTTCTACTTCCAAAATTTTTCCAAGTTTAAAAATTTCTGAGAATTAATGGAGGTATTATAAAAAATATCCTTTAACTTTAGCCATGAGAAATTATTTGAAGTGACTAATACCACATGATTATCATATGAAACTAAAATATGAATAAACTGTTTACATATTTCATCAACATCTATCTATCACTAACAAATACCTGATATATTTATGTACATATCACATTTACTCTGTATATAAGGAGAACAAACCATAAAAGTGCATGGGGTTTTGTGTTGTGGTTGTCTTCAGATCAGCAAACATGAACTCCATATGAAACAAATCAAATCAGAATTGCTTCTATAACCTAGCTATTGCTAGTCTCATAGCCATGCGATTTAATATCAAAATGCTGAGATTCGAAGGAAGGACAAGAAACATTTACGTGGAAGTACCAAACCCCAAGGGTATACTTTTCAATGTTCAGTGAAAATATATAGATCTAAAGCTTTTGTGCACAGATGGAAATATCAGAAATCGCTGAGGAAAAAATAACATGTTCAATACTAAATAATTGTAATCCAGAAAGCTTTTAATCACAGTTTTTACAGGTTACAAAGAGTATTATCAGTGTCAGTGTCCCAAATATCAAGAGTTTCATATTTTAAAGCCAGCTGCTTGAAAGGAAGGAGAAATCATTAAAAAAAAAAGTGTGAAATAACTGAACATAAACCATATTGTCAATATATGTATTTTACCCATAAACCAAAGAAGGAAGTTAGAGTGTTTATAGTAAAATATGTCTTTATTTACATGTAATAGTCTGGTCTATTAATTCTCAAAATTGTAATATAATTCAGCTTTATTAGCATGTAGTAGATCAGAATTTTCAAAAACATCAGTGGGAGGCAGAATAAACACATTATGTTTTATTATTATTACTACTACTATTATTTCTCCTCCTCCTCTAGTTTTAAAGATGAAAGGAAAAAAATCCAAGAACTTTTAAACAACTTATCAATGGGTGGACAGAAAAAAATTAACATACATTTCTCCTCCAAGTAATTCTCATTACTTAAAAATAGTTAATTATTCAAGTCTCTATAAAATTTCCCTATTATTTATAAAATGTATTATTAATAGTTCTTAGCTATACTTCCCTACTTTTTATTAGATAACAATTATTGAAATGTCAAGGAATATTCACAGTAACATCTTTCATGTGGAGATCTATTTTCCCTCTAAAGAATTCCAGGCTAAAAGCCTTTATAAAATTGAAGATATGTCTTATTAATCTCACCAGTAATTCTTTCATTTCATAAATCACAGTTAACACAATTGATAAAACTTTCAAATGTTTTATAACAAATAACACTAGATATGCAATTGAAATATTTATTAATACATGGACACATCCTGCCCTCTATTCATCAGTGAAGCCTTCTGACAAGGATAATGCTAAATAACTCTTCTCCCAGGAAGCAGCTTCCTTTCCAGGATCATAAAAACCACCAGCAATTCATCTGCTAATCACATAGCCTGGGTTGGATAACTCAGGCATGGAGCTCTCACTACCCCTCACCAAAATCTCACAAAATATTCACTTTTAGTAAAAGTAAACAGATAAAATTAGGAAGCTCGAGTCATTGCAAAATAAGGACCAACTGCATTAAATGTAAAATAGTTTTAACTGTTAGTTGACAAAGCTATATGAATCTGGAAACTGCTCACAAATAAAAGTGCAAGCCAACATCTATATTTTGTTAAAATTTTCCATAGAAGTTTTCAGGTGACACTTTGCCTCAAAAGGAGACAAAGAAATTATGGTGTTTTGCAAAAAGTAATAAGGCAGGGGTTGTAACATTAAGGTAAAGAGAAAACTGAGCAGTTAACCCACAATGTCATATAATTTGCAGCTTCTTGTAGGCTGATTTAAAAGCTGTGATACATTGTAAATAATTATTTCCTGATCATCCTAATATGAAGAATCTATTTTTTATAGCAATAAAAATTGAGAAGATTCAGAATTTTATGAATAAATATAAATTAGAATAAATATGGCCTAATCAGCATTAGTTAATTTCTTTTTTTTTTTTTTTTCCCTTGGCTGTGCTGAGGGGCATGTGGGATCTTAGTTGCCTGACCAGGGACTGAACCCTTGCCCACTGCATTGAAGTGCGGAGTCTTAACCACTGGACCGCCAGGGAAGTCCAGTATTAGTTAATTTCATACACGACAGTGTGGACTATGAAATCATGTCAATAAGAGAGTCATCAGAAAAAAAGGAAAAAAGTTCAAGCCATACCTTTTACCTTAAACCAATGGGTGAATGACTTAATAAAAGTACTAAAGTGAAAAATAATTATTTTTAACTAAGTTAAAAAATAACTTAGGAGTAGAAAAGGCCTAAGTATTATACATGATTCAGAAAACAAAACAAATAAAAAAATCTGACTGTATAAAGCTAAAACATTTCTGCATAGCAAAAACTATTGCAAGCAAAGTCAAAAGTCAAATGACAAACTGGGAAAAAAAAATATTTCCAACACATATAATGAAGGTTATTTCACTTAAAATAAAAAGGACTCGTAGAAACCCATAATAAAACAATCAACAATGCAGTAGAACAATGAGCAGAGGATATAAACACACAGTTCACAAAGAAGGAAATCCAAGTGGCTTTAAATGTACATTCAATTTTACCTCATAATGAGAGAAATGAGATTTAAATTTATGAATTTGGCAGAAATAAAGTTTGACAGCTCTACTGCTATGATTATGGGAAAACAGTTAAACCATCTATCATTGGTGAGAATGAAAATTGGTGCAATTTCTAAAAAGGGATATTGGCAATTTCTATCAAAATTTAAAATGCATGTAATCCTTTGATCCAGAAATTCCAGTTCTAGGAATTTACACTACCTGGTGCAAAATGCTGTACGACCAAATTCATTCTTTGCGGCGCATTTTTAATAGCAAAAGATTAGAACTAACCCAAAGTTTATTAGGATTGTTGCTTAAAAACACTGTGGTACATCCACATAACAGAACGCTATACAAAAAATGGGAGGCTCTCCATGGACTATGGACAAATCTCAAAGATGCACTATCAAAGGAAAAGCTGGTACAAAACAGTATGTATAGTATGCTTCACTTTCTATAAAAATATGAGAGAAAAAAATACATGCATGTATATGAATAGAGTAGATGTGGAAGGATACACCTGAAATTGGTTACACTGGCTGCCTTCAGGAGGGGAAATGGAGGCTAGAAGACAGGTAAGGGAGGGAAACCTTTCCTTCTTTACATCCTTTGAACTTGTAACATGTTAATGCATTATGAACTTAAAAAATAAATCAAATTTAAATTAAAAATAAAAAACCACAACAAAATCCATGTCAGAACAAAATCCAATCCTGTCAGCTGAAATATATACACATCTTACATACAAACTAAATGTATACCTTATATACATATACACGCTACACACATGCACACATGGGAAGACAAAGGCAGTCTGACTGCAAAGCACTGTTTTTTGAAAGGATCTACACCTTCTGCTTTTGAATGGTGCTACTGTTCCAAGTCAAAATTCCTTAAAGGGAGATTTTCAGAAATGAATAGGTTATTCAGTATCAGGTCCAGTCAAGTCCAAGAATATGAACAAGCGATTGAATTCAATTATAATATTTTTGTTAGACACTGGTTTTGACCAAAGTAATGAGATCTGCTTTTCTGTGTGGTTCAAAGTATTTCTGAAGGCAATTATAAAAGAGGAGTTCCAAAAACGTTTTGTGAAATGGTTGCTTCATTGGAATAAATAAATTACCTGTCAAAGTGACTACTTTGAAGACCAACACTAATTTGGATGTGTTAGATCTCATTATTATACAGTCACACCTGGAAGAATGTTTTAGTGAGCCTAACGATTGCAGCAGAATAAATAAATACCACTCATTCCATACATAATTACAGACCAAAACGAAATGAGAAAATAAGACCAGGAAATGGTACTATCCACTGATACCGTGATAAACCACAGTGAAATGACTAAGCACAGAACACTTTAAGGTAATCCTTCTGGAGAATCACCGTCGCTAGCACTTACTTAAGGAAAAACAACAACTATCAGAAAGAATAATGAGAAACCATACCAAATAGTTAAGAGAAAGTGAAATAATATGTTATTTGGGATTTGCCTCAAAGTAATAGTGAGGGGAAATATAGACGAATTGAAATTGGATTTGAGTACGTATTATTGAAGCGAGTGAATGAGTACATTTGTCTCCTTCTGTTTATGCTTGATATTTTCCACCAAAAAATTAGAAAAAGAAAAAAATGTAATGAAATATACAGTTTTGGAAAATAAGCGCATCTTAGGGCTGCATGGATGTTGATAATAAGCAGATGTTTTTGTGCATTCCTCTAAATATTGATACTATCTATCTAGAGAATGGTAGTTTTTTAATAGAAATGAACTAATCTATAAGGTCATATGTTAGCTGATGGTACTTGGCAATAATAAGAAACCCATACTAATTCTGGAGTAAGTGGCTACTGGCTGGGAAATGATTTCATCTCTGTAAACTATTTATACTAATAGATTTAAGTGAGTAGAGCTACAGCCATCATCTAATTATTTTTAATGTCAAGAAAGTGTTTTTGAAACATTATAGATTTGCCTTCAAATGTGACTAAATGTAAATATGTTAAATAATCTACACACACTTAAGTGTCAACTGTTATGTGTTTTTTTTTTTTTTGCGGTACGCGGGCCTCTCACTGTTGTGGCCTCTCCCGCTGTGGAGCACAGGCTCTGGACGTGCAGGCTCAGCGGCCATGGCTCACGGGCCTAGCCGCTCCGCGGCATGTGGGATCCTCCCGGACCGGGGCACGAACCCGTGTCCCCTGCATCGGCAGGCGGACTCTCAACCACTGCGCCACCAGGGAAGCCCTGTTATGTGTTTTTTAACTTGGTATTTTTGTGGCAAATATGGTTCACGTAGGGTAGTAAAATATATAGTACAGGCCGCAGGTTTTATATGTGGAATCAATGAACTTCACATTGAAAGGGGAAGCTGCTGACTGTCAGACAAGAATAAACTTTCAAATTTTGGATTAATATAGTCAGCTACACTCTCCAGTTTATCCCTGAAGACGAGCAGCATGAAGATATGGCCAGGTACCTGGAGCGTAGGATTCAACCAGGATAACACTTTCAATCTTGGTTTCACTGGCAACATGAAACCAAGTGTATCAGATTAGGCAGATGCCAGATTCAGGATTGTGCAAAGTTGTGTCCCCCCATGCTAACTTTTCTCAAGTCGGTCAGTTAAACTTCACTTGCTCTTGCTACCTTAACAAAACAAGAAAGAAAGAAAAAATAAAGTAACAAATAGTAAGGATATCTTTTGCTCTAAAAGCAGATATTTTTGAAGCCTGTCGGATGTAATATAACCAGCACCTACTTCATAACCAGGCTGAGAGAGGTTTTAATTCTTTCTCCCATGTTTACTGGTTGTATACTTTGGGGCAAGTTACTCAGTAGCTTCTTTGCCTAAATTTCACCAACTTTAGAATGGTCATGTCAATTTTAACTCCTCAAATATGTCTTGAAGATTGAGCGAGAGACACCAGAGCTAACACTTTCTGTGAGCTTACTATGTCCAGACACTATTCTAAGCACTTTAAAAACGTAATTCACTTAATCTTCACAGCCTCCCTATGATGTCTACATTCTACCAGATGAGGAATCACAGGCATAGAGGTTTGGTAATTGGTTCAAGGGCACCAGTAGGATCAGGATGTGAACTTCGGGAGTCAAAATCCGAAGTCTGTATCCTTGACAACTGTATAGGACCAAGGACACAACTAAAGTTCAAGTAGTATCTATTCCTTCATCTTTGCTGCCTACAGGTAACTACTGGATAGATCAGGAATCCAAGTATATATTTAAAATAAAGCTTACTTTATTAGAAAGTTGGCAAAAGCCTTCCCTTTTATTTTTAAAAAGTATCATTAATATCTAAGTTTATATGTAACTGCAAGTGGAATGGTACAAAAATTTATGAAAAAGCTGGCATTTTTTAATTTGGAGTTACCTAGTTTAGAATATCAAATTTCCCAAAAGGGTGTTTTACAAAAAGAACTTGTTAAACAGATAAAATAACATCTTCTCTTTCCAATAGTGATAAAATCATGAAACAACCTCTATTGAAAGTAGGATATTTTAAATGACCTGAAAAAACAACAATTTTTAACATTTCCATCCAATCTTAAGAAAAATATGATGAAGGTAATTTCCTTCTCTTAATATGTGAGTTACCTTAGAAAAATATATATTAATCCTACACTCATGAACAGTGTTTAAAATTAACAGACTTATGCTAATTCTACAGAAAAGCAACAAGATATAGTCAAAATTTTAACTACGTTCTCAAAAGAGTAAATAAAAGGGAATATCTACATCATTAAACTTGAGTTACCCACCAACAGTAAGATGCTTTGGCACATTTAAAAAATACTAAAAATTATTTGGTTGTGGGTAGGTGTCAAAATGTATGATACTCCAAGCAATGAGCTTAAATATAATGATTCATCAGTTATCACATGAACCAAACAGCTGCCTCTGTCATTAACCCTAGGTAGTATGAGGTTTACTGCAAATTGTTACTAAATTTCCACTTTACTGAAATAAAATCCAAGTTGAAAAATACGGCTTAATCATAAAATACATGTGTAATCTGAAAACAGAAATGTAACCACATATAAAGCCATGTTTTCTAGAGTTACCAGCATTAAAGGAACCTGTTTTCTGAAATTTCACTTGCCACCAAATCATGATGAATTATCAAAATAAACTTATACCATTCTAGATAAAAATGTAAATCCATGGGGGGATTTTAAGGTAAGACAAAAAAACCCAATACATACTGAAATTAACCCTATAAAATGCTGTATTTAACGATTCTAAAAGTAATTGTATTCCAGTTAACTCTAGTCCTTGGCAGCATGGTTTTCCAACATTTGTTCCAGACATTTAATTTTAAAAAATGTTTATTTTCCAGCCTCTAAACAGCTTTAGGAAATTAACAAAAATAAATGTAAAGGAAATTTTCCACTCTGTGGGTGTGTTTCAGTAGCAGCTTTTTGTAGCTCTGTAGAGTATGTAAATAGTGGCAGAAGGTGGCAGTGCTGAGCTAAAAAGAAAAAGAAAATTTCTCGAGCTGTAGCTGAACCTTAGGTAGTCCACAGCCCAGGGACTCTGAGTTGATCATCACATATTTTATTACAGATACATAGCTCTATAAAACTCTAGCAAGCCTAAACTTTGAAAGAAATGTTTATAAAATGACTAAAGGTTATTTGATAGGAAATCAGGGATATTCAACAGATTTTAAGGAATACTTTACAACGTTGTCACCCTGCCTGGTCAGTAATTTTTTCAAAAGTAGTGAAATGTGTCTAACAAAACAATAAAATGCAAACCTTTTAAGGGGATCTATGAGACAGAAAGGTCCATGCAGCTTACCATTCATCAGGAGAGCAGCCATAATCCTCAGGTTCAGGGACATGGCTTCAGAAAGCAAGAGGAGGGACAGAAAGAAAGGACAAAACAATCACAGAAAGGCTGGAAACATAAAAGCATGAATAAGGGAAGTACTGAGAGACAGATCTTGAAAAACTTAAGAAAATAAACTTTTAGTTAATTTTGAAAGAATGGCAGTTAGCACAGTAAGTATGATTTATGGTAACTAAGCAGATTTACAAAGTTATTCTTTAACTGGATAGTCAGCTTGCTCCTTCACCATGAAATTTCTTGATTTTATGCAGAGAATTCAGTATTCAGTAGGAAATATTGAACTTAATAGTTTAAATATATGCTAAAGCCAATGGAAAATTAATCACATATTGCATAATCAGAATAAATGGTTTAATGAAACAAACATGTTAATACCTAAGAACACAAACTATCACACTGATAAAATCTGCCAAGTATTGAAAACATTTCAGAAGTAAATCTGACTACCATGAGGGGATGGTTCTTTTTTTTTTTGCGGTACGTGGGCCTCTCACTGTTGTGGCCTCTCCCGCTGTGGAGGACAGGCTCCGGACGCGCAGGCCCCGCGGCCATGGCTCACGGGCCCAGCCGCTCCGCGGCATGTGGGATCTTCCCAGACCGGGGCACGAACCCACGTCCCCTGCATCGGCAGGCGAACTCTCAACCACTGTGCCACCAGGGAAGCCCGAGGGGATGGTTCTTTAAAGAGTTATATTAAAGTAAAAATCAACTGCATTGCTATAACTAAAGGGGACCAAGCAAAAACACTGTGTCAAGGTTCTGCCAAGTCGTACTGCTGTTGTACAGCAGCCCTGGATCTCATACCTGGAGAGGGGCTTGTACTTCTCAACTCAGGCAGCTTTTGAAAAGCCTCAGAGCTCAAGGCTTAGGGTCGTTCTCCCTGGGTGTGGTCCAGCCCTGGCAGATGCCGAGAGCTATTCAGAATGTGATGAGGTGAGTAGCAGGCGACCCACATACCTGTTACTTATTCTGTCTGCATGAGTTTCCCCAAGATCATTGCTCCAGCGGCTCTGGTGTGTATGTTCTGTCTGGTTATTTGCCTTTGTGGGTCAGTGCTGTTATATCTGCTTGGTAAGTTCTTTACTTAAGCCAACTCATTCTTGATCTCAGCCTTAAGCATCACAGTCCCTGATCTCCCTGATTAGATCACCTTCCTCCCTCACTCCCAATCACAGGCTTACACAGACCTTTGTACTGTGCTATGATTTTATATTTGTCTGTATGATTTCTTAACTATATCCATTAACCTCCAATTAGACTATAAACTTTAGGAGGGCAGAAGCCATGTCAACTTTTGCTGATCATTAAATCTCCATCAGCTAACAAAGTGCTACACACATCTAAAGCACTTTGTTGAGGCATGTGAATGAACAAATGGTGTTTACCCAACTTTACCCACAAGTCATGGTGAGCAGTAAGATACATTTATTGGTTATAATATAGACCTTGGGACTATTTTGATAATTGTGAGGTTTCTCATGGTGAACCTCTTCTCAGTGTTAAAGAAGTTGCTGATTCTTTCAGTAAACATTGCTAAACAAAATATTGTGAAATGAAACTACTCACATACTGTTTTCATATATAAATAAAGATTGCTTTTAGGAACATTTGGTTTTTACTTAAAGGGAAAATGTCAATGAAATGTTTTTAATACTGATTAAAATGACTTGCCCACATAAAAAATATTGTTTAGTTTGCTTCACAGAATCTTTTTTTTTAAACTTAGAGATTGTACTCAGTTCATCAGCTCATTCTAATAGTAAGATCTAAATCATCAACAAAGATAGTACTGAGGATTGTAGTCTAGAACAGTCACTGTATTGCAAATTCTAGCCACTAAACATAAAAGCCTCCTTACCTTTTCTGGCATTCAAGTAACTGTGATAAAACGGAATTATTCCCTATAGGAGGCAATTTGCTGAAATGCTGCCTTAATAAATGTTTAACAGCAGAATTTCTAGTTTGTAATAAGTTAAATTACAAATATGACATCACTATTTACATTTAACTAAAAAAAATCTAATGAAACATTCTAATAAGTTTAAGCATGGTGGCATTTCTGACAAAGTTGATCTCTACAAAATAATCATCATTGCTAAATATGTACAAATCTTATGTTATTGCCCATCATGAATCCAATTTAGGGCCAAGGTTATATAAAATGAGAGAAAACTTACTAAGACTAAATTTTGGAGCATTGTTTTACGTGTTAAATATTTTCTTCCTACAAGCCTATGGAATACACTGAACTAGGCAAAGACTGTACTGTCAAGAGACTTCAAGTCTTGCCCTTCAGACTGCTAAAAGCCAACAAAAATCATCTTTGACTCTATCGGGTAAAAGGAGGCTTTATTTTCTTAAAAAATGCTTAAGAAGCATCAGCTCTGAAATCATTACCCCAAAGGCATTTGTTAATACATGAAAGTTTCTGTTATTTTCCTTTGTTTTGCTGTACTCTGAGGAGATAACCACCATACTTTCTTCTGCTGGAGCTGGAAGTGTACGCATGTAATATCTCCCCATGTTAAACAAGTGTTAAACACTCCTACAGGGCAGGCTGCACAGTATAACCATGTTATGGTTCCTATAACCAAAGAGTGCCCAGAGGAAATGCCAACAGAAAGGTAAGTTTTCAGTAATCACTTTTTCCTGTGGAGTTTGGCGGAATTAAGTAACAGCCACATGTCTCTCCTACTGTAACCACCTGAGTAGTCTGATGTCTCACCGTTTCTCCAAAGCTTTCATGTATCAACAACTCTCTACAATGCTGACATTCCAGTTGTCCATTGGGAATGTTTAGGGGAGGGGATGTTGATAAAAACTCGGTCGGGGTTAAGGATCCTAAGGGCACATACACAACTTACTGGAAGTAGTTTAACAACTGGCTTCACTCAACAAGGCTCTTGGTATTCTTGAAAACATGACACATTATCCAAAGAAGAAACGTATTTCTGTTTTCACAGTTAAAAATTGCAAATAAAGGAATTCCTATTTTTAAATTTCTAAACATGTTAGAATTTTATACCTGAAAAAGAATCTTGGAGATCATCTGGTCTCACCACCCTCATTTTAAAGTGTTTGGAATATTTGAAAAGAATTGTCTAGGGTCACATGGTTAATTAATGACAAAGCTAGGACTATGACTCATGTCTTACAACTGCACATCAATGTTAAGAGATGTGATTTTCCCAGGAGGAAATTTGTTTCGGTGCACACTTAATCTAAATGATGACAATATTCAACTCTGAATACTACTTTAACATTTGCCAGTCTCAAACCCACCCTATCATAATACATAATACATAATTGTTAATGACCATATCACCAATAGATACAGGAAGAACAATATTCTTTTACGGTAGTTATTCTTTACAACTACTGCTTGAAAGTGTTTAAGGACTTGTTCCAAGAGTAAGAAAAAATCTTATAAAATGCAAAAGAAAAGAACACCTAGATATCATCCTAGTTTTCTGTTCTGATAAGTTCACAATCAATAATTACTAATTTGAAGAACTTGCTTATTCAACTGGACATTTGACAAATTAAAAAAGGATGTCAATTACCAAACAGAACCCTCTAAAAGTAATATTTATGAATGAATGCAGAATTTGTGTAAAAACAAACATCACCATAAATCTGTTAGCAAGTATAATACAACAAACTCTAGAATCACAGTAGGCCTTTCCTTCTCTCAGCTGGGATAACTGTGGGTCAAACATATAAATGCAAAATGTCAAAGATTATGGTTGAACCTCTCCTGCCCCGGCAGCAAAACGAAGAGGCCTGTACCAACTGGGGGGAGGAGAGAAGAAGGCCTCTTTTGTCTAAGGGAACTGGGAGATCTTCAGATAAAAAAGGGAAGATGCAAAATGGCATTCAGCCCTGGAAATAGTAAATAGGCTTCTTAAGTTAGCAGCCTGCCCTTACAGCATAAAAAAGCCATTACGTCAAATGCCTTTTTAGCTTCATTTACCCACATAGTTTGAAGTCAATTTTAGTCATACTCTCTACTGACCCAAAGAACATCTGTCCCCATCTATTTCTCTTTGTAGACCCTGTATATGGGAGTAATCACATGCTTTTAGAATTTTTTACCAAGTGGTCGTTTATTTGGTTTCAAATAAAGGCATTTTCATAATTCAATACCCTATTTTTATACTGGCTTACTGCTTAAAGACAGAGCATGAGTGGGGAAGGGGTGGGCACAAGCCAGAAAACCCAAAAGCAAGTGCCCTTGCTTGCATGGTTAAGACACCAACATTTACCAGTCTTACTTGTAGATAAAGATAGTTGGAAAACCTGATAGTAGGCCAAGGTCAGTCAGCCAGGATGATATTTCATCTTTTGAGCATGTCTTTTTAGGAAATGTAGAAATTAATTTTCTCACATTACCCTATAAAGTGTTTCAAAAAGAAGGCTTTTGAGCAGTTTAGGCAAGAATACCTGGAAGTAAGAAAAAAATGGGTGCTCAACAAGCACATTCTAAAGGAGCCTGATAAGAGTATTTGATGATATTTATTATCTCCTGGATTTAAGAGTTTTGTGTCCCTACCTCCTTACCGTCATGAGAAATTTAGATTGCTCTGTGACTGCAAAGAGGAGAGATGATAAAAAGAAATCAAAGGGCTATCAGAGAAACAACAATATTTTAACTTGAAAACTTCCCAAGGACAGAATGAATGTTTTAACACATGCAGGCTGTACTCTGACTTCACGACATTGGAGAGGGAAGTGTATTTGTACCTTACTACCAGAGCCAGATAGAGACCTTCAGCAGCTCTAAACACTGAAATATTATTGGGCAGAGCCCCTGCGTCATAGGTAATTCCAAATGAAAAACAATACCAAACTATAAAACACAAAACGTACATGTGTGCTAAAATTAAAATAGCTGCCTTCTAGATTAAAAAAACTCCCCTAATAAGAACTCCCCAAATTATACCAAAATGTTAGCATTAATTAAATCTGTATATTATACTCTAATTAAAGGGAAAAAACTCACCCATAAGCAACTCCAGCTATGGTGCACTTCTTAAACTGCATTACATTGCATGTCAAAGTACCAGTTTTGTCAGAAAATATGTATTTTACCTAAAAAAAAGTTTAAAAATTCTCATTAAAATTTCAGAGGTCTTTTTAAGCCAGGTTTTAATGAAGGGAAAAAGCCTTACATTATTCTTTCTATCAATTTTGTTACATTGTAGGGGCACAATGAATGCTATTAACTGACTACTTTCTGCACATCATTAAGGAATATTTTCAACTATTTCTTTTCGTATTTTAGCAATGAATCATATATGAAAGCTAGTCTCTCAAGCTAGCAGAACAACTACAGTCATATAGAAATCTGTCTTAGTATGCTTAATATGGTCTGAATTTCCACTAGTAAGTGCCTCTATAGCTACTTAACATGTATAGAGCACTAAAACATCGGCATTTCTCAACATAACAAACAATTATGGGATTGGCGATGGGTTGCAATTAAAATGAACTTCATACAACATCTGAATTGGTAAGAAAAAGGATAATTCTGGCTTAAATGCTATTTGAAGAGTAGGAGTTAGCAAATGGCAATGGTACAAAAAAAGAAGAATCCTTTCTTAACTAATACGTATAAATGAATTACAAATATACACATATATGTGAATATAGTATGAACTATAAATCTCAAATTCCTGCTTGACTTATACAACTTCATTGATAAACTAACTTTTCCTTCCTTTCTGGTCAAAAACTGTACACAATTTTAATACTGGGAGTTTATAACTCAAAAGCACTCAGTACTTTACATACTAATCAGATTATATACTGAAGGACATCTTTCTGTGTAATATCTTATCCTGAGAACAGAATATGCATTAAACAATCTTCTTTCACTAAAAATGAAAATTGAAAGTTAGGTACTAACATGTATTTATGCCAATCATTCAAAAAATGAAAAATTAGGAGCTGTCAATTCATCTGAAGTTGCGCATATGGCAGAAATTACACCAAATCTGACTTCCAATTCAACATATCAATAAGAAATTTAGTTTACCTGGCCAAGTTCCTCATTCAGATTAGATGTTCGAGCCATAGCAGCAGTGTCTGTGGGTTCATAGTGCATGTCAAGATCCTTTTTTAAAAAAAAAAAAAAAAAAAAAAGAAATCCTTGAATACAACTCATAATAAGAGGTCTAGTACAATTTTATTTAACTGGTGAGCAATGTATGTAACACTCTCATCTCTTGTCATCACTAACCATTTCAGTTGATTTCCTAAAAAATACTCAATACAGAATACCATATTTCACAGTAAGGGCAGAACAGTATGGTAGGTAGAGCATGTCTCTGGAAGCAGGCAATCCTGGTTTACTGTCATTCCACCATTTCCTAGGTATGTGACCTACTACAATATAAGGATTAAATAAGATAATGCATGTGAAGTGATTCCTACTGTGTCTGGAACAATGCTTTACGTGAGCTAAAATAACAGCAACGAAACATTGCTCAAATAATTTAGACTTTAAATCCCTGGAAACATTACTTAAGGGATTCCATCTTGTACTTCTTGGTCAAGTTTCTTACACTGTATATACTTGAAAGTAAAGAACATTTTATGGACAAGCCAGGGTTTACTGATTTTCACATGTCAAATGAAAAGGCCAGATCTGATCTCTCCCACATCTGTATTTCAGACTGATCAATATCGGTTCTGGAACAGGTACCTTGTTTTAAGAGGGATAGTAAACAAATGGGCAATGTTTAGGCAGTAGTAATTGCAATAGGGATTAAGTTGGAAATCATGTCAAATGAAGAACGGAAGGAGATGGAGGATACTTAGTCAGGGGGCGGGGATGACAGAAGACTAGGCATGATAGCCAAGTTCAAATATTTTGCAAGGCTGTCATTTGGAAACAAGATTAGACATGTTCATAAAGATCTATTGGGAAGAACTAGAAGAAAAGGAAGGCAGTTACTAATTTCATTTCCACACAAGGAAGAAACTGCCTGGTAAGGGAAGACCTGTCAGGAATGTTGGAAAATCTCTGCATATTAGAAAGGCAGTTGAAAAGCATAAGCCTGCTGGGTTCATCCAATACTAAAATTATATAATTATTTGAAGCAAATATTACTTTTGAAAATCCAAATAAAAAATAAAGTGATTGACTAGTTATTTGATTTTCATAATGAGCTACCTTATTATTTCTTTAAGTGGAAAACCTTCAGTAAGTTTTAATTGTACTTATACAAATTTTATTACACCATTTTTTAAGCAACAAATCTCCTGCATGAAATTAGCTATGCCTGCAACTCATTTCAGATTTCTAAATTACACTGATCTTTCAGCAATGAATTTAGAGATTAAGCGTTGAAGTGGATCACTTACTATGGAAAGATAATGAACAGTTGCGAAAGTAGCATATTTTAAAAAATCCTAATATTGTTCATATTGAAAGACTTTCAAGTGATTTAAAAAAATCAAAAGATAATAAAAAAATCAAAATAAAAGAGAAAATTAAACTTTCTGGCAGATTAGGTTTAAAGACTTAATTTACATAAATTCATTACTTTTAACTTTGGTAAAAATTACTGAAATTTAATTGAAGAAGAGTAAAATTTTATAAACAAAACATTTAGGAAACAGATGTCTAGTACACTTTTCTAAGATTAAAAAAAATTGAGAAAATTAAAAATAAAAATTCAAGCCCAGCTAAAATTGTTTACAGTGTGGAAAAATAAACTACAAAGATTTATAAAACATGATAGAAAGCCTGGTTGCTACAAGTAGCAAATACGGTATTATTTCTATAGTGCTCAACTGTTTATGAAGTTGTTTGCTATGTCGCAAGCGTCCTTTGATCTATATAACCGCTGTGAGATGCAGGTAAAGCATGTTTTATTTATGCCCGTGTGATTGGCCAAGAAGATAAGTCTCAGAAAAGTCAAGTGGCTGGCAAAGTTCACACAGCTAGTAATTAGAACTAAAATCCATTATTTTAACTCTAAACCCTATGATTCTCGTTTTCCCCAAGACCACTATGTAACCAAAAAATAGGCTTCCTCAACTACAGACCTATTTTCCCCAGCGTGTCTGGTCTGTAAACTTGTGTGATTCTGAGATGAGAGACTTTGGTACAATTTTCACATGTCAAATGAATTTATTATTATTATATTATATTAGGCTCAAAAATATTTTGAAATGTTGTCTTATAGTCAAAAAAAAAGTAAGGCATAATTAAGATTTTTTTCCTGAAAGATCGAAAGACGCTATCAGGAAAAAGGACAAAATGTATGTTTCATGTAATAAAAAACAATAATAATTCATATTTACCCAATTTATGAAGTATGCCTGGGTAAATTTCACCACTTCTAATGTAACCAACAAGCTGATAGGAATGAGATTATTGAAAAGGATGATGAAGGTCAAGAAATTCAGTCCAAAATTATTAGCACCACCATCTGTTGGGGGAGGTAGGAAAAAAGTCATTTACAGTTTTATATTTTATTTGCATTAACCAGAATTTTAGCATAACAAGAATTTTCTGTATTATATAGTATATCTAAAAGTGTGGGAGGAACACTGTGCTGATAACATGTTCTTATTCTCAAACACGGTCTTCAAGATAGAATGGCATTATTTGTGTTCAAGATGTTGTGAACCCTTTTAAGAACTGCATAATGGTACTAAAAAGAGAAAGTACTACCACGTATTTCAAACCCATTCCAAACATGAAGTTTAGAGATATTAGGGATAGGACTGAGGTAGAATCTCAACCAGGTAGAATCACTTTCACATGAATTTTTTTTTTTTTTTTTTTTTGCGGTACGCGGGCCTCTCACTGCCGTGGCCTCTCCCGTTGCGGAGCACAGGCTCCGGATGCGCAGGCCCAGTGGCCATGGCTCACGGGCCCAGCCACTCCGCAGCATGTGGGATCTTCCCGGACCGGGGCACGAACCCATGTCCCCTGCATCGGCAGGCGGACTCTCAACCACTGCGCCACCAGGGAAGCCCTCACGTGAATTTTTAAAAAGCATTTCCAGTTTGAAGGATGTCTTAAAAGCAAACAAACAACTGCAGCAAAACCAACCCAGGTAGCTAAAACAATGTAGGGCTGAACCCTAGGTAAGTTCAGCTCTAGGTAAATTATATTCTTCCTCTTCAATAATGTAAGTAGAACAGTTATCCCAGATAATCTGTAAAGTATATGAAGAAACAAAATGATGGTAGTCTTAACAATTCTAATGTTGAAATAGCAAACCAACAACTGTTAAAAAATAAGAACCTTGGAATAGCTACAAAGCTAAATCAGTATAATAAGAAACAACTGAGAAAATCAGTTGTGATATATAAAGTTTTACTAGAACTTGTTTTCACAAACTTGGAAATTAAGTATTTATTGGTTAAGTGCTCATCAAAAGGAAATGTAAACTTACTTCCCAGAAATACTCAGTAAAAAGATAAATGATCCAAAAAGGAAATTACTTAATAGTACTTTCCCTCAGAAAAGATGACTATTGAAACAGAATTCACTGCAATCATGAGTTGAAATGAAAGTACATTCAATTTAAACACTTTAAAAACATGTAAAATATTTTTTGGTGCTTTAAATATACTCAATCTGCTTTCTTTACCAGATAGCTATGTAACCACTTGTGTTAAAATATTTAAAAGAATAAATTAATAAAATTAAAATAACATTAATAAAATAACATTTTATACTATTTTAGAGTACTCACTATATTTTTAAGGATCCTGAAATTTTAGAGATTGTAACAGTTTACTTACTTTTACTGGAAATTGCATTGAAAAATAAAGATTAAATGCCCAGTTATCTTGGCAACAAGGTTTTCTTTTTAGAAATTGGAAATTCCAAGATCAGTTGTGAAACAAATACATGTTTTAATGAAAGAAAAAATAAGTACAATAAGTACTTTAATGCTCACAGTTTAGATTGAGATACCAGTCCTTTCCAGAATGCCTTCGATTCCAAATGGCTGAACCCACAGAACAGACAAGAGACATGGCAATCAAGATACAAAATAAAATCAAAATTTGTACATTTGTAATCCGTTCTACATTTGAGAGTTTAAGTGGTGGACTTGTTGAATTCTGTAAAAAGAAACAAAAGATGAGTAATAAGAAATGTGTACAAATGATCTAGTAATGTGTATCTAGTATTTTGGTGAGGATGATAACGTCAGTCACAATTCAAAATCTCCACATGGTTCAACACATGAGAATTATATGGAAAACAATCAGATGTAATAAGCTGTCAAAGGTTAACCACCTCTTTTCCTTCACTGTATCCTTTTTATCCAGTCCTTTTTCTACAATGTAAAGCAGTAAGAAAGAAGGAAATAACATTCCTTTTGTAGACATGGCTTTTGCATTGTGGCAGGTGAGATGAACAATGCATTACCTGACTACCTAAGCAAACAGGGTCGACTAAGGCATCTAGCATCTCAGCTCCTGAAGAGAGGCAGAGAAGGTGACCTATGTACCCATATAGCCAGAGACCTGGAAATTCCAGACTATGAAGACAACATTTAAAGGATCTCTGGTTTCCAGATTTTTTGGTGGCATTTAGTAATTGTTTTACTAAACACAGCAGCAATCTAAGTAGTGCTATCAAGAATAACAGAGGCAAGTTTCCTGAGCTGTATTTAATGATAAAAAATGATCTGTGCTAACCACGGCATCCACATGACAGAAACTTAAATGTCAAAAATCAACATAAAATGATGATTTATACAATAGTTAGGGGTGGAATCATTAATAGCAGTCCTGCTTGCCTGATGATAACACCTTTGTGCCTTTACAATGTACAAAGTTATCAGCCCTCAAAGCAGATTTTCATTTAGTACCTTAAAACTGAGTTTTCCACACCTATCTCACCACTGAACACTCATGATATTATAATGTAGAGACGGAGCAGCCAAAGGCCTGTATAAATGTTGCAAGTGCTAGGATTAAAGCTGATTAAAAATGGCTTAACATAAAAATGCTGTGAAAAACAGTCAACATAATAGTTGACTATTAACAAACCGTTACAAGTTTTTCTTTCAATTTTATAAAAAATAAAAATAAGTTCTAGAATATGATCCTTGTAATAAAATAAAATTATAAGATAAATAATGCAGAGCACTCATCGTTACACAGACAACTTTTGTCAATCATTGCAATAGTCAGTAAATGCTGCCAGTGGACTGGTATGCACAATCACTGGGTGTTCACGCATTGGTGATCTCTGGTGGAACGTTCTAGTGTTCTTGCATGGAGTGAGCCATGTCACAGCCCCACTCACTGAAGAATGAGATCTGGATACAGAGTGTGGGGCTCAGGTATCTATGACAGATGATCTGCTAGGTTTAGGACTACAGCACCGAGACCTACAAATAGCATATTTTCAAAAGACTTGGATCCAAAAGGTTTTCATAGATAAAAATCCCACCTGCATCAGCTTGGTGTCATGTCCAGTGTAGACAACTATTCCATGAACCCACTGTGTATTTCTCAATTGAGCGCCTCGAAGAAGAATCTGATCTGCTCCCAGGGGAACAGTGCTATGACAGATTATGTTGACATTAGAAACGACATTTTCCAGAATGCTTAAGAATTCTACAGCCACTATATAGTTCCAAGAAAGGTCCTGTTATGAAAATAACCCTTCTTACATTTTACTTTATTTCTAGAAAAGAAGTAATTTTCCTACCAATAAGAATCATCTTCTTACACAAGGACAGCTGGAGGGAAGCATTTCAGTTGCTTCTTCTTACCACCAAAGCAGCCATTTCCTACAGCTTCATTATCCAAGACAGTAGGCAACAGTATGGAATTCAGAGGCTCATTCTCAAACCTGTTGAAGACTTTTCCTGATTTAGCAAGTCCACTTAGGTTTCTGAGATATTTGAAAGTAGTGAGTTTAGGGGATCTGTTCCCTCTCCTCCACCTTCCTTTAAATTAAAAATAGCTTTGTGCACAATAAAGGTTCAAAAAAATACACAAGGTAAGATAAATACACAGATCTCATCATATACTTGCACTGCCATCCCTGCCCTCCAGAGATTAAGTCTCTGTATTAAAATCTCTAGGACATTCATTTACTGTATTTGAAGATCAGTCTTCCAAGAACTGTGAATAAAATCGTAAGCATCTAAAAGTCTTAAACACTCCTCTGAAATGACAGCAAATTGAGGCTCTCCATTCCATACGATTTAAACTACATCTTTCATGAATAAGGGGTCTTTTGTGGGTTTTTTGCAAGGCTACCCACTATGGTAGGCTGTGGGTTGATACAACCTCTCATAGAGCTATCAGAAGGCTACAAGCTATCGCAAATATAGTGGGATTCTTAATGGAAACGTACTACATAAAATTTAATGGCTCGAAGATTCCTATCACTACTGCTTCGTTTTACTGATTAAAAAAAGCAAAAAAAAAAAAGTCAAATATAAATAAAAATTCATAAAATAAAAATTCCAGAAAAAGGAAGAGGCAATTCCCCCAAGAAAACTCTCCAGAAACACAGAATTTATTTGTCCGAGGACACAAATAGAGACTGAAGCTTTCATTTCTGGTGGATTTTTATAATCCAGTAAGTGTCTAAGGCTAGTAGTAGCTTGGGCCTGGGACCTTCTTTTAGGAACGACACAAATGTCACTGGCTCAGATGAAATCAATCGAGATAGATGGGTAATGACAGCACCTGAAGCCTTCTACTTAAGTAAGTAAATTCTTAGGAATTAGCGTATTCCAATTTAGTCAAAGAACACAGCAACTATACCTCTCATTCTTCATGTACAACAACATGCCTTTCAGACCCATCTTAAGATCTGGGGTGCACTTCAGGGGTGGGAGGAGTCCTCAGGCCTAAAGCAGGTTTCCAAGAAGTTCTTGGGAAGCTGCTGGATTATGCTCTGGGGCACATGTGTGCCAACTGTTTCTCACATATCCGATGGGGTATAACATGGCAACTGGCACCTTGGCACTTGTGGTGTGCCTTGATCGGAATTAGCTACAAACTCCTCAAAAGAAAAAAAATGCTTTTCAATTACAAGGACTCAACAAGAATGAGTTATTAATTTTTCATCAGAGCTGGAATTCCAAAGTCTCTGGCATTAGACAATGACCCTCATCCTTAATGGCATCAAACTACATTAATTCTAAACTAAGCGGCTCTAAGAGTCTCTGGCATTAGACAATGACCCTCATCCTTAATGGCATCAAACGACATTAATTCTAAACTAAGCGGCTCTAAGAGCGCTGGGTAATCACTGTAGAAGTCAAACGTGCTACAGGCACAAAGATACTGAAAATCTGTTTCCACCTTTCATGTAAATTGAAGCATATTATATAAATGCTATCTGTACCCCAAATCTTGGCACCATCATACAAAGTTTCTCCTTCACTGTGTGGATTTGCTTGGCATCGATCTGCTGGGGAACTGGTAAGAAATGGAAGCTGGCCAGTTAGGAACGTCAGGCTACAGAAACACATTACTTGTATAAATGTCCAAATCTATCATTAGTCTATGTTCATGGAAAGATCACGCTGTGAAAAATTTAGAACAATATAAAATTACTTCAAAAATTACAGGAAAACTTTTGGTGGATCTGAATGAGGATGACAGTTCAGGGTACTCAAGTGTCCTTTAGAATTCAAATACTGTAATAATGGAACTACAAAATACTGAAAGCACCGATAATCTCTCAAGCTGGTGGCGTGAGCTAGTGCGCTTAGCTGCATTTAGCTGGCTACTACAAATGCCTAGTAGGAAAGGAGAAGGGAAGCAGAGGAGACCCCACCCTTCCTGCCAAGTTCTGCCCCATTTCTTTGCTCCTCTTTGTAACAGAACTCCTTGAAAAAGCTGTCTATTTTTCAACTCTTCTTCTGTTATCTCAAACCCACTCTCATGAGGCTCTGCCTGTCCTAATAGCGTTCAAGGATCTCCACTTGCTAGATCCAACTGTTAATTCTCAGACTCACTGTATTTGACTTCATGGTACTTGACCATAAGCAACATGTGACCCACTTTAGTCACTCCCTCTGCCTTGGTACGGTTTCTTCACTCTCTCGGTTTCCATGCTACCAACTTGATCTCAGTCTGTTTTGCTGGTAACTCCTCTCTTCCCAACCTTAATGCTGGCGAGTCTTAGGACAGCCCTTTCCACTTTTCTAACTATACCCTTTCACCCTTGGTGATGGCTTTAAATATCTATACCAACTACTTCCAAATTTATCTCATGAACCCGGACCTCTAGCACAAATTCCAGGCTTATATGTTTAACTGCCTCCTGACGTCTCTGTTTGGACATCACAAACTTATTAAGTCCCAAACTGAACCGCTGACATTGCCCCTTGAAACAGTTCAGTGGATCCCCATTTCACTCAGAATAACACCCTTACAATGGCCTACAAAGCCTTGCATGGTCTGGCCCACTATTCTCTCTTAGCCCTTCTTCTACTACCCTCTTCCTTGGTCATTCCACTCCACACACACTGGCAACTCTGCTGTTCCATAAATACTCCAGGCACTTCCCCACTTTCAGATGATGTAACCATACAGCTAATAATTTGCACTGTCTATTCCTTCTGTCTAGAATCTTCTCCCTCCAGATATTCAAATGGCTGACTTCCTCATCTCCTACTCACCTTTGCTCAAATATTACCTTCTCAATGAAGCAACATTTACCTTCTGCAACCTCACTAACTAAAAGTGATTCCCTCCCAAGAACTCCCAATCTATTTTATCCTGGGCCATTTTTTCCAAAGCATTTATCACTTTCTAACATGGTATAAAATTTTTTATTTGTCATTTTATTGTTTGTCTGTTTGCTCTTCCCTTACTGCAAGAAAGTTAGCTCTCAAGGTCAGGCAGATTTGTCTGCTTTGTCCATTGCTGTCTCCTTAACATCTGCAACTGGCCTGGCCTGCTGGGTACAGGTTGAATGGATGACGGAAGAGGCAGGAAACAGGAGGGGAGGGGAGGGGAGGGAAGGGAGAGGGGTAGGAAGCAGGTATAAAAGATGACTACAGATAACATGGCCTAGAAAAGAGCATATGCAATTACACAGAGAAGACAAGAAATTATCCAGCAAATTAATCCCTGTGGGTAGAGTCTGAACTCCTTGAGGCATCTAGAGATTACAAGAAAGCACCTGGGCCATGGAGACCGACAGTTAAGCCTATAAGGTAAGTATTCTGGCCAAAGAGGAAACCACTAAACAATGCGCCAGAAGCTTGGCATATCCGTGAAAATATCCAGCTCCTAGGCTGGCAGGAACCCTGGGGAAGTCTTCAGCTATACCATATGTGTACAGGGTTAAGAGCATTTTCACAAAAGAACTCTGGGTAGAATACAGAAATACTTAAGAAAAAGGGTTTGGGTTATCAAACTTAGAGTACAAGAAAATGTGTACCTAGGTCAACAATACCCTGCAACACAGTGACTTCTGTGTTTTTATGAAAACCGATTTTACATACCTGTGTCCATCAAGCCTTATGTTTCCAACAAAATCGTAGAGATGTCTGTTTGGACTTTCACACTCAATTCTGCCAGAAATTCTCATCAAACTGTCAATGTCTTTTATATCTGATGTTGCTGGTAAGCCCTGTTTAGAAATTTTTAAATAAGCAAAGAAAATATTAAATAAGTTGTATGTGGGAGGGAGCAAGGAATTCTGAATTCATCCACACCTTAAGATCTAAGAGATCCCACGGTTTTATAAGCAATTATCCCCCCACCCCTTTGTCAAATCGAAATTAGGGGATAACTTCCTCTCTACTTGAACATATATGTGTTTAGCAGAACAGGGCAGCTTTTGTGAAAACTCTAAAATATCTTAAAGAGATTATAAACTAGCCTCCGAAGATATTTTGAAATAAGTCCTCAAAGAACTGTTTGCTTCCAAAAATAAAACTACTATTTAGCATTATACAGTCTAAATCTGTCTGCTGAAGCTCCAAAAGGGAATGCAAAATAACTAGAATCTATACCCAAAGACAGTAGTTATGTTTTTGTTCTTTTAGTTCACTGAGAAGGAAAACTCCAAAACAGTTCCTCCCTCTGGCCACCTACAACTGGCTGGAATTGAGCAGCCCTCACTTCCTGTGGCAGGTTGAGTTCAGGTGCTGTGAGGATGACCTGCTTCTACCACAACCCAACCTTCCCACATGTCATTTTCACTATTTGTCTAGAACCCAAGAGAATACATTTTTTTAGTGTCCCTTTTAAAACTTTAAAAACCGTACAGTGACTTTCTATTAGGAGTGGTATGAGAAATAAATAGAGAAATCTAACCGATTCCCTGAGATTAGTGAGAATTTTAGAACAGCAATGGAAACTGTGTCTTTTCCATATGTCAAAGCCAAATAATATGGGCCAGGAGAACAGAAAAATAAATAAGCTAACACACATGAAAGCACTTAGAGCTACTGATGCTATCATCAGAGTGTTGGCTATAACAGAAAGTGTTAAAAATATTACAGAATAGTATCTATATGATGGACCACATTTAATTAGGCAAGTAAAACTGAATTTTCCATAATATTTAACTATTTCAGTTTATAAAACCACTTCATTGTGGCTCAATGAGGAAATATTTGTAAGTAGACAGAACTGCCTCAACTCAAGACAATAATACTAAGAAATAAAGCTATAGGGGTTCAGAAGGAGCCTCCTCAAAATGTGTCACTTTTGGAGCTTCCCTGGTGGCGCAGTGGTTGAGAATCTGCCTGCTAATGCAGGGGACACGGGTTCGAGCCCTGGTCTGGGAGGATCCCACATGCCGCGGAGCAACTAGGCCCGTGAGCCACAACTACTGAGCCTGCGCGCCTGGAGCCTGTGCTCCGCAACAAGAGAGGCCGCGACAGTGAGAGGCCCGCGCACCACGATGAAGAGTGGCCCCTGCTTGCCACAACTGGAGAAAGGCCTCGCACAGAAACGAAGACCCAACGTAGCCAAAATTAAATTAATAAATTACTAAACTCCTACCCCCAACATCTTAAAAAAAAAAAAAAGTGTCACTTTTGCATGAGGATTATTTTGAGCTACGGGCAATGGAGATCCTGAGGGTTCAAGAGAAACTACTGTCCTTCCCTTAACTACCTAGAAGAATTTAAATTGGGGATTTTTCCCAGAGAAAAGTTATTACCAGAGATAAATTTTATTTAAGTGGACCCATCCATCTGGCAGGGCAAACACCTAATTACCAAACATCTGCTCTTCTTATCATCCTATGAATGACCCTCCTGTCCTTGGAAGCCCCAGGACGCTCATCCCATTCCTTACCTCAGAACGGCATGTATACCTCATTCTACCTTTCTGTTTCTGAGCCTCTCATGCATGTGGGGTTCCTATACGTATGAAATTAAATTTGATTTTCTCCTGTTGGTATGTCTCATGTCAATTTAATTCTTAGACCAGCCAGAAGAATGTAGAAGGGTAGAGGGAAGTTTTCTTCCTCCCCAGCAAAGCTCTCAATTCCATGTAAGAGAACAGCAATAATTATATCAACCTATATTAGATCTTACCTGTCTAATTTTCAAGTTTGTTTCACCATCTAAGTTGGATGTTTCAATGTAGCACATGGCCTGCGGCTCACTGTTTTTTAAAATTGAAAAGCACAAAGATTTAGTGGGGGAAAGAAAGCATACTAATAACTTATTTAAATGCTCAGACTCACTGAAGCCTTTCATTCTAAACAAAGGTTTAGTCGCCTAGTTTCTTGATGTCTTTCATTCTAACCACAAAATGCTGTGAGGCAGACCCCATGCATGAAAACTCATGGATCAGATGTGCAGCCAGCAGGACCCCAAAGCAACTTCCTGACAATTAGTACTGATCTTTAAGATAATGTAAATAATTAGATTTGTCACATTTTACTTAAATTGTTCATCATATAGACACAACACAGACTGTATCTGAAATGTAAAGCAGTTTTGTGTCCATATATATCTTTAGCTCAAAAATATCAAGTGAGATTTCATGCTCATAGCCCACATGTAAATTGATTAAGCGGTGGATTAGAAAATTCCAGATTATTGCTTCTATAAACTTGCATTTACATGTTCATATTGTATTGTACTGCATCTTTAGAAACGATGAATAGGATCATATGAACCATAATATTTACATTTCAAGGCTACTTTAAAAAAACCGTATGAACAGATTTTACAATGAAAGTGGATATA
This sequence comes from Lagenorhynchus albirostris, assembly GCF_949774975.1. Lineage (NCBI taxonomy): Eukaryota > Metazoa > Chordata > Mammalia > Artiodactyla > Delphinidae > Lagenorhynchus > Lagenorhynchus albirostris. The sequence continues at coordinate 82,010,071 of NC_083098.1, read as the reverse complement.
CACTTTCTTCCCCCTATTTTTTCTGTTTTATTTCTTAAAGTTGCTTCAGAGATTTGCATGGCAGCTAAAAGCTAAAACTAAAATTAGCCAACTTGGCTATGTTGTTCCTTGACCTGAAACTAGGAGATACATTCTATGGGTCCCCACCAGAGTGTTTCAGTCAAGTTTGGTACACAATGACTGGTATAAGGGGCCCATGCTCTCCAGTTTTATCACAGGTACACACCCGTGACTATCGTATAACCTGACCCCTTCACGTGCTGGCTTTGCTTGCTCAGCAATTACAGACAGGTGAGTTTGCAGTCCAACTGTATAACTGATCCTCAGCTATAAGGAAAAGCATTTTGAAGTTAAATTAATCTTATTAGCACTTGCTTATATAAAAAGCCCAATTAATTAACATCCTATAAGTAATTATGAATGTAATTTCTGATAAGCATGGGTACTCACAGTTAGAGATTTCTAAGTCACTAACACCTGGAATTTTCTAATCAACTTCCAATTTGTACATGTGTAAAGCAGACGATTTTGAGTTTCAGAAATGAGCACACAGCTTAGTTTTATGGCTTGAAGACTTGTGAAAAGTACTGAAACACATGGTCATTAATCAAATATTTTACAGATTCATTTTAAAGTAACTTTGCAAGTTCTTTAATTTTTTTCTATGGGCTTTTTTTTTTCCTTCCATAAAGGCTGATATTTTTTCCCAACCAAGTTTTGGGAAAACAAGTTTTTCAGTATTTATATCTTCACTCTATCAATTAAATAAGGTTTAATTTTTTATTACTGTCATGATAGTAATTTGGTTTTGGCAATTGCTCCCAATTTGTAATTTACTTACATATACATTTGAAATAAAAATGGTTTATAAAACCATTATAAAACACATCTGATAATACAGAAGCATGATGACAAACAAATGTTAAATGAACAATGCCAATTCCATATTTTGACAGTGAAATGCATTAAATTTCTACTGCTCAATATAACCAAGGCCATTCTCATATCAAAATAAGACTAACGTTCTAATTCTATCTTTTTTTCCCCCACAAAATAAGGTCCTTTTCTAGGACTTTAAATGGCTAGGAAGTTAGAAGGTTAAATAGCTGGCTTCTATTTGAAGTGGTGCAAATAAAATATACATCCAAATTCAGAACTTTCTTAATCTCTTAAGACAACTGTTACTGAGTAAGTTCTTGACAATACTATGAAAAGGCAGCAAGAAGTCTCAGACAAGGAATCATGCTAGATAATAATTATTTCAGCAAATTATGATGACATTCAAAACACAAACTAGAGAAGGGCAAAGCAGGCTTTTTGATTAGTACGTGGAAAAATGAAACAAGATGCATATCACAATACAGACACTAGTAGACAGCTGAAATACATCAGAGTAACGTGCATTTTGTCACTAGTTACAAGTGGGATAAAAACTGATCCCAAAGCATGCGGTACCAAATGTACAACATCCAGCTTTGTGCAGGGGGTCCTCTGTAAACCCTATACAAGCCCAAATTATAGCATAACTGCTGAAGGGATTCTATTGAACTTAGAGAAAATTTCAAATTTAAGACATGTTTAAAATTGTAAAAAATTCTCGATAACTGTCTTTCATGTAAATCTTAACATTGTGCAAAACAATATCCTGGAGAGGTAATAAATTAAGCCTTGGCATTTAGCCAAGTTGTTAAATATGAATATAGCGTAATGATGCACAGGCAATTACAATCTACCTTTACTGGCGCGCCTCAAGGACTCTGACTCCTATTGATAACAACAGGAGCTGCATTTGCCCACTTGAGGGAGGAACGTCAATCAACAATGTATTCAAAAAAGGCCTTTGAAACATCTGTGAAACATCCATCACCAAGAAGTGTAAAATGTTTGTGTTTTAACGGAAGAGATACAGAGCTCAACCACCTCTGGGTGCAAACTGTTTTCTGGTGTAGGGTGAGGATCCACATACACACATCCTGTACAACTCAGTATTTCTAACCTTGAGGACAAGCTGATGAGATCTGCTGGGAGGTGTTCCCCATTGGTCACTTTCACTATTTCCCCTACTGCCACCTACAGGTCCCAGTTCAAAATAATTAAAACGGAAAAAAATGAATAACAGAGAAAAACAAACAAACAAATGGACAAAAGAGACAGAAGGTTTGAAATTATTATAGAAAATAATACATGTTAATAACAATGTCTAATGCCAATTTTTTCAAAACTCATTTTGATCAGGTCTAAAGGCACAAGAAAACAGAATATTTAAGGATCATTTATTTGCTTTTAAGCCCAATTTTCAATTTTTAATGCAGAAGCTTTTGAGTTCTAAAGTTTTACTCACAAGCATATCTTAGCAAATTAAATAAAAACATATTTTTTTACAGAGAGCTACTTTATCTTATAGATTTTCCTTTCTCCAATTCCTCACTCTCTTGCCATCTCTTACATGTCCACTCCTACCCAAGAAGAAAAGAAATAATGGTGGAAACTATTCTTAGGCTTTTGAGAAACAAAGTATACTATATTATTTCTCCCCCTACACCCACTCTAAAAAAAAACTTTGTTAAAGTTTCCTGATTCCAAAACATTTTCAAAGTTAACTGCATAAATATCTTAATAAATTTAATGTAAAGCTGCAAGGGCATGGATCTTGGGAAGTTAGAAGTCATAATTGCAGCCTTTTGAATTATTTAATAATAAAGTCTTGGTAATGAATTGTCTTGGGAGGGTAAGCCTTTGAATTCAGTAGAAAATTTTCAGAGAAGGTATGAAACAGACATGCCAGGAACCTGTTTGGAATTGAATTAGTAGCTTGAGTTATTTTACTGTATTTTATACTTTCTAAACCCATATATGTATTTTTTGTTATATGGTAAAATTTCAGTTTCTTCATTTCAAAATGAAAATCAATGAAACACAGTAACTTTCAACCATGTTCATGCTTTAATTTCAAACTACTTCAAAGAACAAGCAATATTAGCAATTAATAATTTTTTAAAAATCAGAAATTAAAATATCATAAATTGTTGTTTATGCTTTTTGCATTTAGCATGGTGCTCACTTGCCGGTGAAAATCACCATGTCATTATTTTGATAGTGGACAGTGTAGTATACTGAAGATACTAGATTAGTATCTAGTTGGAATTAGTATCTAGTTGGAATTCCAATTAGTTGGAAGTTAGGTATTCCAACCCTGACCTAGTCACTGGCTAAAGTGAAATGACCGAAAATAAGAAAAGTCAAAATTCCTCTTTCCGTTAAATGATGGCAAAAGCTTCTACCTACTTCTTAAGGCTAATGTAAGTTCAAAAGGGCCAAGTAATGCAAAAGCCTTTTGAGAAAAAAAAATTTTTAAAAAACCAACAAAAAAACCCCTGAAAGGTGGTATTTTTGCCACTTGGATAGAACTATTTAACAGCACAAGCTTCATACTTTACTTTGATTCTATTATAACAAAAAACAATGAATCAGATAATATTTTTAATTTTTAAATGATTATTTGAATCATCTTTGAAGAAGTTAATCATGCTGGATGCTATATTAAGATACAGAAACTATTCTCATCTACCATTATTGATAGTCACCACTAAATGTTTTTAATGCTGAGAAAATAAATCCTGTAAAAATGTTTTAGAGTTTAAGAAATACAAGCACAAGAGCTTATTGGGAGTCTGGATTGGATAGAGGCAGACAAAAAATATTTTGAAAACTTTCAACTTAGAATTAAATATCAAGTCAAGGCAGTATAGTCAATTATCTTCATATTTTTGAGCATAAAAAATGAAAATTATAATTAATGTTTCAGCATATGATGGTCTTTATGGTAAGTTATGTCTCTATGAAAAGTTTAATCAGAAAAATATTAATAGTTTCTGAAATTGCTGGAATGCTTTACTACCCTTTTGAACTTTGTTATATGACACTCAGACGGTCCATCATCCATTAAATTTATCAAACTTTTACTTAGTATCACCAAGTGTACATCGTTCTGTTGGTTAGCCATTCTTAAAACTTAAATGAAAGATTATCAATTTAAACAGAAAGGAGAATCAGGGAGTTACTTCAACTACCTGTAGACTTACTTCTATAAACATCTGGCGAACTCTTACTTGCTCAATTAAGTTTCACTAACTTGTCATAAATTCAATCAGTTTAAATAATGACCTGATTAAACAGATTTTGAAAAAAGGACACGTTCATATTTATATGTGGATTTTACAAATAAAACTGTCCAAGGAAATGGTGATAAACAACCTCTAAAATAGTAAAAACATTTTTCTTAATTTATATTAGGACTAGTTTTACAGTTTTTAAACCTAAAACCATCTGAAAGTCACATTCTTTAAAGTGTAACAGTGCCATATGTTCTGAATACTAATTCATGACTATCTTAAATATCAGCAAAACAAAAATTATCTAAATTCAGTAATGGAAAGAACTTAAAAGAAAGAGCAAAGTGCTTTAATTTTTTGGTTGGAAGAGTATAATATTTCAAAAGATATGATGATAAAAAAGAAATCATTTATCCATTTTCTTGTACCAATGCACCATAAAGATTGAGAAACGTGGAGGGATACACGAATGCATCATAAAGGAATTTATCATGAACAAGGATTACAAGATAAAATCAACAGAACCCAACCCATGTATTATATAAAATAAATGATAGGAAATCTTACAAGAGTTAGTAGTCTACACAAACAGATATGGATACATCCATAGGGAGAGTAGACTATTAACTGTAATTATAATTTCTGAATTATAAAGTATAGTACCTATCACTTATTCTATATGGCAAACATGAAAGAGTCCTTTAAATCCAATCAATTTTTAACATTTAATTCAAAATCATTAGAGAGGTTTAAAATTCTTCGTTTATTCCTTATTTCCTTGGATAAATCACAAGGTCAATGCAGGGTAGAGAAACCATCCTCCACACTGTTTGAGCATCAGTAGGTATCTCTACCTTGATGAGAGAAGTACAGTGTCAGCAGGTATATACTCTTTGCCTTTTATTATAACTATATCTCCAACATTTACCTGAAAGAAAACTGGGAATCGGTTAATTATCTGCATTGAAAATAGCTACAAATATACAACCCATTGTATTTAAGCATAGAATACAGTAAAAATGGTTATTGGTAAACAAGAACCACTTATCTTCACAAAATGGCATAAAATTATTTAGGAGTGAGGCCAAGGATGGGGCAATCCTTTAAAAAACAAACACTGTATCTTTATTGTACCGGCTATATAACATAGCTTAATAGAAATAAATTTTATCCATTCTGTCCACTTAATTGGCATCTCATCTTCTCATTATTCTCTCCCTATGACATAAAAATAAAAAGGAGGAATTTACCAAATGAAATCTTCACTCTGTTTAAGGAAATCTCAAAACTACTGGAAAGACTATCATATGTATATATATGATACTACTCCTCAGATGACCTTAGTTATAATTCATAATTTAGAGAGGAAGAAAATGACTCTTCGATTCTAAGTTATTTCCCAAGATCACAGAGGACAAGCTTAGACTCAAACCCACATCTGACTGTCTGCAAGCCCGATTTTGCATAAGCAAATATAATGAAACAATCACTGTATTTTAAATTAAAAAAAAAAAAACAAACAGCTTAGTCTCTTTCTCATTTTACTACCTGTTAGCATTTTTGTGAGCATGGTCTGAAGACAAATTAAAGATAAACTATGTCCAGAAACTTAGAAGTAATTTAAGGGATAGGTTTGTCACAGAGCTTTTGGCAAACTAATTAACAAGTTGGCTTGCTGACCAAATTCAGCAAGTTACACTGATGGCCACACTCCCATTATATTATGAAGCTGCCCTCACTTTTAGTAGCCAAATGATCCTAAAAGCACATTTTAATAGTTAATCAGGAAAAGAAAAGCCCTTTTCTTTTTGGGGGGGGGAGCTTAAAGCCTTTTTGTTCTCTCCCCTCCCTAATTTTCCTTGAACCCCCAAATAACACTTTACTTGGAGGGGAGGGGTGGGAGAGAATGATGTCTTCAGTGGGAATCACAATATGAGACAGCCCCCTGTGGTTTACTTATATACTGGGGGAGGAACAGGTTAGGCAAGGTTGGAGGGGACTGTCTCATCTACGGTATGTATGCTGGTTATCCAGGTAGGGAAACTCTGAATGCCTTGATTTGAAAGAGGTTTATTTCAGATGAAATCTGGATTATCTCAAATTGACAAATTGTCAGGGATCTTGGAATCGAACACCCCCTTCCTCAAAAAAGGGCAAACTGGGAAAATAAAAAAACAGCGAGTATAGGTATAAACTAGCCCTTAAAATAATGTGTTGTGATAGTATTCTGATAGCACCCACTGAAAGCAAGATAAAAAGAACAAAGTTCTCTGCAGCCAGAGCACTTAGAGAGAATGCTACCCAGGTTACCATTTAATTGCTCCTTAATCACCTTCTGTGTATTAAGGTTTGCTCTCCAATCAGACTGTCTGCTTTATAAAATCGGGATATTTGTCTATATTACAGTGTTAGGGATTTTCATAAGTCAGTTAGAGTCTAATTGTACAGTTTTCCAACACTTTATTCACCGTAAGACAAAAGAAAGCCTTACGGTTATTAAACTGAAGACTAAAAGAAAATATTAGCCTCTTATATGGTCTAACGGGTTCCCCCAGTGGCTTCAGAAAACCAAGGGCTCACTGAATGCTAAAGTCGTTCTCACAGCACTGTGAGGACAGCAGGGAACTTACCCCCTCCTTCTGATGCCTATGTTTTAGCTCACTTTCTCAAACACCTCTTTCTTTTTGGGTTCTAAGCTCCTAATGTGGCATTCATTCCCATTTCCAGCCCGGTGTGTGCATGAGAACAGACAAGAGAAAGTCAAGACGGCAAAAATTCTTTGACCACGTGTTCTAGTTGGAGGAACATCATATGACAAAGCAGTTTTAGTCCCCAAAATACTGAAGTTAAAAAACATTTAGGGCTTCAGGTCACTACCTTGAGCCTTCTGAAGTCATTGACATTAGTAATTACAATTGAGGATTATGAAAAAGGGTAAGCTTATTAAACTGTAACAGACTGACTGAAAATCTGATTTGTCCAATTGCAGGCCCCAGCATATTTATTTATATTTTTACTGAGGAATTTTTGTAGATGTGAATTCTTAATCCAGAGAAATATATTTCATGGTGGAAACTTCATGCATTAAAGCAGCTATATAGAGTGACTTTTACACATGCAGGAAGCCCACCACTCCATGTTTTTCTGCAGAACCAGAAAAATGTGTCGATTCTAAGATTCTTCACCTAAATTCTATCCTAAGCAACTATCTCAAAAACATATGAACAGTCTCAGCTGCATCTCAAGCTTAAGAACTGATCTTTGTGGTAATGAAGACAGCTGTTTACTTTCAAGAGTGGAGATGCAATGCCTTTTTTTCATTTTTATTGGAGTAGAGTTGATTTACAATGTTGTGTTAGTTTCAGGTGTACAGCAAAGTGAATCAGTTATCCATATACATATATCCACTCTTTCTTAGATTCTTTTCCCATATAGGCCATTACAGAGTATTAAGTAGTTTCCTGTGCTATACAGTAGGTCCTTCTTAGTTATCTATTTTATATATAGGGCTTTGTAATTGTGACACTTTCTCAGAAAACCAGATACTGGCAACTTAATCTCGTGCAACAGATCAGTAACTGGAGGGATGAACTGTTAGTGTCTGGGAGCTGAAGTCTGCCCATTTGTGAATGGCTGGATGGACACTGAAAATTTGTAGGTCCTCTGAGAAACATTAAAAAGTAACCTCAGTAGCCACACACTCAGAAAGACCAAGAAAGAAAGAACCCTGAACTAAAGCCCATTTGCACTAAGGTTTACCATATTACATTGGCATGTGAATCAGACTGTTGGTTTTGGTTTATTGATTTTATTTTTAAATGCACAAAATATTACATAAGCTAAAGAAAAGACTTGCCTTATAATCTGGCTAACACAACAAGCCAGCCTGCTTTCACACCTGTCCACATAGTGTTCAATAAACCATTTCTACATAGCCAGCATCTTAGGGTACACGATCCCGCTCTTTTCACCTCTGATTATTCTATGACACAGGAATCCTCACATGTCCTGCTTGCTATTGTGAGCTCACTGCTTGGCACATACACTCAATAAGTATTTGTTGAATGATGGTATAAAATTTTTCTGTGTTGCTACAGTATTTGAAATGACAGCTTTTACTTGTCACAAAATATACTAGAATGTAGAATGTCATTATTTATAAATGCTCTTTCTATTGTTGGATATCCTCATATTCTAACTTTTCACTGTTATAAATAATGTTAATTGATAATTATTATACATGTACAGGTATCTCCCTACTTTATGATTATTTTCTTGGGATAAATTCCCAGAATCTTCTTTTTTTTTTTTGTGGTTGTCAATATGAAGACCTAAATTGCTAATCCACAATAGTATGTGAATAAAATACTTCATAAAAATTCTGAAATACAAGTTTTTTTCCTTGACTAGATAGCAAACAAGGCCTCAATAACGTTTAAATTTGCAACTTTTATTATTAGGTTGAATATTATACTGAGTCTGGTTGCTTATTATATTTCTTCTTACTTTTTGCCAGCTTATATTTCCTATCTAGATAACGATTTCAATCTTTTGTCATATCTGGTGCAAATATTTCTATATTCTCTCTGCTTATTTGCGTGATGTGTACTAGTTTTAAATTTTATATAATCAAATTCCATAGATCCTTGAGATTTTGATCTTGTTCTCCTCCAAATATTTATTAAGGTCTTTATTCTATTTGTATGTTTTTCAAAAACAATGTTTCAACATTTTCTTCTAGCCAGTTGAAATTTATTTTAGCACAGGCTGTGTCTTAGATATAAAACTGTATTATTCCTGAAACTGCTAATCTGTGGTCCCAACATGATTTACTAAATAATCCTTTAATCCATGATTTTTGCCTCCTTTATCAAATATTAAATAGGCTTTATTTCAGGGCATCCTATTCTATTTTATGCTTTTCATCAATGTATATTTTTGCAACAGATTCACGCATTTTAATAAATTTTGCTTACCATTTTACTTATATTTAATCCTCACACTGTTAATTTTCCAAAACATTCTTCTATTTTCTCAACTGTTTATTTTTGAAATTACAATGAATAATTTAGTCAACTCTTGAGGAAAAAAAGAAGATAATTTCCCTGATTATACTACATCATTACTTTTGAACAAGTGGTACTGTTTTTCTAGGAATATTACACATTTGTCTTTTTGTGAAACTTTAACACCTAAATATTTTATGTTTTCTTTGCCATGGTCATATATATATTTCAAGTTTACCTGTAAGCGTACCACATGCCACCAGGAATGAGGTCTCTTTTTCACTGTGTTTTTCTAAATTGCTATTGCTGAAAAGAGTGAAGTCAATTTCTGAATATTTATCTTGAATTCATCACTGAACCAACTTTTATTAATTCTAATTAATTAAGTATCTACCTCTAGTTATTAAGTAACATCAGCTCATTTTGGCTGGATGATTTTTGGCAACACCTTAAATTCCACCCCTCTGTATTTCGAAGTGGGATGCTCAGCGAAAATGTGGCACTCATCTCCAAGACAACTGAGAATGCCACCTCTATGGAAAATCATGGGCTGGTAATTTAATTTTTTTCTCTGTGGAAAATTGAAAAAGTAAGTTAAAATAATCCAATCAATCTTGGAATAATGACTATCTATTAGGAAAATAAAACATCTTAACAGGTTAATTTTAGGGTGAACTAGTAGATGGTTATCTCCTGACTTTACAACTGTTTATTTTCTAAGCAAGCACTCTAGGTAAGAAGAAACTGATATCAATTTATTAGGATATGCACTTATGTTAATTACCCTGACAAACCTAGTAAATGAAACACATTTATAATAAAATTCAATTTATCATACTTGATTATATCCTACTTGTCTTGGCTCTAAAGTGTTTAAATCCACAAGTACTATACAAGAGCATAAAAGAAACTTCTTTTGAAACAGTCAATTGAGCTTTTTTGTTATTTTTATCTTGCTCTGAAAAAGAGGTGACTATCACAGAAATAAGGAAAGCACAAAGTATTTTCCTCTATGTTACTTTCATGTCAAAGACCAGAGGGAGAGACTAGTGAGTTTTCAAATATCCAGAAAAGGAGATGTCAATCTCTATTCTGGCTACTGATTTAAAATAAACAAAGATGTAATTAATTCAGGATGAATCCTGTTCCCTGTGGGAATACAAGGTGACTATGAACATCACAAGGTAGAATCAGGGCATGGCCTTTACCTGGGAAATACTGGAGTGCAAATAAACTGAGTGTGGGTTACACCTCCATTGTACTAGCAATTTCAGAAAACAAAGTCCCCTGGGTAGAATGGCCTCGCCTCCAAAAGTCTCTCACCAAGTTACTAAGGTTATTCACTTGTGGATGACTGGCGATTAAATGGTCTTCCAGAACTAAGGGAGAACTAACAATCAATTACTTACCTTTTGAAATTGAGGTCTGAAAAGCGTACGAATGCTTGGATAACACTTGCTAAATTATGACTCAACTCACTAACTACCATGTTAGAGCTCCTATAAGCAAATTAACTTCTCAATGGAACTGATTTCCAGCTCATTAGAAGATGATATTTAGTTAGTAAGACATTTAAAAAAAAATGAATTAGTAGTGTGTAAATGCGATTAGTCATGATACATGAATGTGAAGTAAAGTATACAAATGTGAACTATCAGAATCTAATTTTTGTTTTACTTGGACAGTAGATGATTAAAGCAAAAAATTACAACACAAAACAGTCCATGGATAAGTGAAATCTATGAAAACAGTACTCAAAATATACTATGAAAGGAACAAAAAGTTCTAAATATTACTTTAAGGTAATAGTCTTTCTAATATATTGCAAATTATTAAATGGAAGTGACTAACTGAAGATTCCATGTATGTTTACAACATTAATTACTAAATAGCTTTCGTATCAGTGGAATCCTTGACATTTGCTTATATTATATACAAAAATTACATCTACTAGAGTTACCTCTATGCATTTCTTCTCCTGTAACAAAATAAAAATCAATGCATACCTTTTCCCAGTGCACAATTTCCCAAGCACCACTTCTCAAAACTGGAAAGAGAAAAGGTGACAGTTTTAAGAATATTTTTACTACTTATCAAAAACCAACCTCCGATGAAATGATCATTTTAAATGAATAGCTTCAAATAAATTAACTGGTAACAATTTTTATAGGTTTAAAAACCAATTATGACAGCAAAGATACATAAAATTACACAAAGAAACAACCAATGAACATTTTAGATCTCAAAATAAAATACTATTCTATCTCACTGGCATTGCCAAGGGCTTTCATCAGCACACAAAGGAATTACAGGGGTTGGCTGGAAGTGAAAGCCATAAAAATGCTTGGCAAAGGGAGTGACAAGCTTAAAAAAATTTCAGAAGCCATAACAGTAGCAATGTTAAAAAAGAAAAAAAAAAAAGATTTACAAGCATAGCAGGAATGGATTTCAAACTCGGTAGTAAAAATTTAATACATAAACCAGTAGATTAAAAAAATCTGTACCTTTAGCTTTAAAATAATGCAAAATAGCAAATGTTTCTATATTTGGTTTACTGAGAAGAAATAAAAGAAGAGCTACAATTAAATTATGATTGAGGGGTTGATATTTCTCAGTGTTTTATTACTGCTTTGCAACAGTGAAGTTACTCAGTATACCTTTCTTTTATTCCTGCAGTGTGTCTGTGGCATAACACTGAATATGCCAATAGACACTAGCAGATAAAACAAAACAAAAAAGAATAATGTGAAGTAGATAGCACAGCACGTAGTACTTAAAAGGATTAAGTCAAGGTCAGTCAACAAATTATCCTCACAGTAAATTCCATGAGGGCAAGCTAATATTTACTTTGTTTAACACAATATTCTCTGGAAACAGTACAGTACCTGGCACAAAGCAGCTATTGGGTAATATTTGCAAGATGAATAATTTACAGGCACAAAAACATTAGATTCAATTTCTTTTGATGTTAGAAGAGATGAAGGCTGAACCCTCTTAAGTAAATCACGATGATGATAATCCCCAAAATGTGCAATAGCAAATCTAACACTAATTACATACCAACAGGTCTGGAAACCAGTGTTACAACATAAATTATTTTAATCTAAATATAATCTCTTTGTGTTCCAAAATTCCCTGAAGCCAGGGGCTGTGTCTTATTCATTTCTTTATCTTTAGCACTTCACAGCACTCCTGGCCCATAAGACACTCCAGCACTAGTTAAACAGATGAATAAATGCAATAAGGAATATCTTGCAGTGAATTTTGGTGAATCAACCTCATTAATTTAAATAATAATTCCAAGACGAAGAGCTAACACTAAAGTATTTCCAGTAACTATATGACTAAGTTAAAATTCCAATTTTGACAGTATTCATACAGTTAGGGGTGAAGGATCTGAGCACCAGGCATCTAAAACTGATCCCTATATTCTAATACACAAAACTCTAATGCCTGTAGAGTTCACCCAAACTGATGCCAGGAGTAAAACTGCTCGTGGATGTTGCTCCGGGAGTACAAGGGGTTCAGAGTGTGACACTTAAGAGTAAAAAAGCCCTTGGGGAAGTGACTTCCCTGGTGGCGCAATGGTTAAGAATACACTTGCCGGGGCTTCCCTGGTGGCGCAGTGGTTGAGAGTCAGCCTGCCGATGCAGGGGACACAGGTTCGAGCCCTGGTCTGGGAGGATCCCACATGCCGCGGAGCAACTGGGCCTGTGAGCCACAACTACTGAGCCTGTGCGCCTGGAACCTGTGCTCCACAATGAGAGGCCGCGATAGCGAGAGGCCCGCACACAGCGATGAAGAGTGGACCCCGCCTGCCGCAACTGGAGAAAGCCCTCACACAGAAACGAAGACCCAACACAGCCAAAAATAAATAAATCAATAAATAAATTTAAAGAATACGCTTGCCGATGCTGGGGACACAGGTTTGAGCCTTGGTGCAGGAAGATCTCACATGCCCCAGGGCAATTAAGCCCGTGCGCCACAACTACTGAGCCCGTGTGCCACAACTACTGAAGCCTGCATGCCACAACTATGGAAGCCTGTGTGCCACAACTACTGAAGCCCGCGTGCCTAGAGCCCATGCTCCTCAACAAGAAAAGCCACTGCAATGAGAAACCCGTGCACCGCAATGAAGAGTAGCCCCCGCTCGCCGAAACTAGAGAAAGCCCGCGTGCAGCAACGAAGACCCAACTCGGCCAAAAATTAAAAAAAAAAAAACAAATGAGAGCACTTCGCCCTTTAATCACTTAACCCAGTGACTGCGATATTAAGTACTCAACAAGGAGTGTTGGCAAAGTGCTGTTCAAATCCGTATAACTGACTGACTGGGGCTAAACTCTGCATAAATTTAAATTAGAAAAAAAAATCCTGTTTAATAGTATCTGGAGCTCTTCATTGCCGTTTATTTTCTTCTAATTTCACCTCATACAAGTAAACATTCCCACATTGCAATACTTGGGTTTTTAAAAATCAATTTCCAATATTTGTAAAATCAAGAGGTTTGACATGAAAACGAAGACTTCAGGCTTATCAGCGGAGCTCAGTCAGTTACCGCACTGTGACGTGCGGCAGGGACAGCAGTGGTCACCTCTTTCGATGGGGCTCACCACTCCATCACCATGCTTGTTTGTGGTTTCCTGCTGCTTTATGGGCCTACTTCCCTGTCCTGTATGTAGGACACCTGCCTGGCTCACACTCATGAGGTTTTCCTTTATTAATTGAAGTATAACTTACAACAAAGTGTATAGACCTTACGTATTCCGTTCAATGAGTTTTTTAAAAACTGTAAACACCTGTGAATTCACCACTCAGGACAAGATGCAGAACTCCAAAAAGACTCCTCATACCACTTTACAGTCCATTATCCCATCCCCAGATATAAATTATTTACCGTAAGTTAGTTTTGCATGTCATATGCACTGAATCATATAGTATTTTTGCATTAAGGTTTCAATCAACATATCTGAGATTCTGTTTAAGAACATCTTTCTTTCCCCGGTTAAACTGACATGGTACTATGGTGGATCAATTTCTGGACTCTGTATTTATTCCACTGATCAATTTACACATTTTCACACCAATACATACCACCTTGATCATTTTAACTTTATGTTAAGTCTTGAACTTAGGTAGTCTTCCCACATTGTTTTCTTTCAGTACTGTTTGGGCTATTTTGAATTCTTTGCATTTCCATATAAATTTTAGAATTGAACTGTCAATTCTAAAAAAACTCCAAACCCTCCTGGGACTTTGATTTGGGGCTCAAGTGTTTCAATTTATGGACAAGCTACACCTTTCCATTTATTTATGTCTTCATAAATTTTCTCCAATAGGTTTTGGAGTTTACGATGTATGGGTCTTTCATTAGATTTATTTCTTGACATTTGATGACTTTTTTCTTATATTATAAATTGTATTTTTTACTCCATTTTCCAATAGTCACCGGTAGTATATAGATATGCGTTAAACTTTCGTACACTGACCTTGTCATCATGTAATTTTGTAAAATTCACTTAGTAGTTCCGGTAGGGTTTTTTTTGGGGGGGGTAGCAATACTTTCTAAGAAACAATTTTGGCTTGTTAACAATGCTGTATTATGGTTTTTGGCAGTTTTATTATACTCATATGCCTCACTGTTCATCTCTCTATTTTTAAGCTCTTCTGCAAAAAAAAAAAAAAGAAATCTTTGGAAATCATGAATAATTTTTACTACTAAAAATATCCTGTTGATTTTGTGCTCTAAACATATCAAATTACACCTTGTTTTATCTCCTCCACCATGACCAACACTGGCATCCCTACTTCAAGCAACCGTCATCTCCCAACTGGAGGTCTGAATTAGCCTCACCACTAGCTTCCTACATTCACTCTTGATCTCTTTCAAATTTAGTTTCTACAGTATAGCTATAATGACAAAGTACAATGATTTTACATACAATTATGGATTACTATGTATCAATTCATATATCCTTATACACATACATACATATACAACATTAAGTGACTCCTTGCTTAAAACTCTTCGACTGGCTCCCCTTGGCTCATAAAAAGTCCAAACACCTCGAAGCCCTCTAATGAAGCAGCACCTGCCTAATCTCCATCACCACTTCTGACCACTCCCTCTGCCCCTTCCCCAGGCCCATCGTGCTGAAAGCAACACTCTTTTTCCTGCCTCAAACCCTTTGCACATGTTTCCATGACTGCAACACACTTTCCCTCCGTCCTCACCTAGATCTCAGCTTTAACACTACTTTCTCAGGGGACATTTTTTTGACACCTACACCTTTACCACTACCCTCAAGTCTAAATCAGCTTCCTGCACTTCTCCTTCAGAGCACTTATGACAGTTTTACTATATACTTAGTTGAGAGAGGATTTATGTCAGGCTTTCTCCTTCCCCAGACTCCAAAATCTTTGACCACAGGAATATTCTCTATTCTGTTCTCCGCTGTATTTCCAGTGTTTCCATGCAACAACACGAAGATGCTCAGTCAATACTTGCTGGATGGAAAGTGGATCCACTGATGTTCCTATGTGTTTGGGCCCATATGAAGCCATAGTAGTAGTTACACAGATTTACTAAAGATACAACCCTGTTCCTTAATAGATCTCATGCTAAAAACAATATATACACAATGTTTAAAAAATAGCTATACAGGAAAACACTCTGGCATTTCCTCAAAAAGTTAAGCACAGAGCTATCATGATACAGAAATTCCACACCTAAGTATATTTCCAAGGGAACTGAAAACATAATGTTCACACAAAAACCTGTGCACAAATGTTCACTGTATCATTGTTCATAATAGGCAGAAAGTGGAAACAACCCAAATGTCCATCCACCAATGAATGGTTAAACAATAGGGGTAAAGCCATACAAAGAAATATTACTCAGTCATAAAAAAGGAATGAAATGCTGATACATGTGACAACATGGATGACTCTTGAAGATAAGCCAGTCACAAAAGGCTACATGTTGTATGATCTCCTTTATATAAAATGCCCAGAACAGACAAATCCACAGAAATAGAATGTAGATTAGTGGTCATCAGGGGCTCATGAAAGAGGGCAATGGGGATTGACTGCTTATACGTCTGGGGTTTCTTGTGGGGGTGATGAAAGGATTCTAGAATCAGATAGTTGTGTTGGGTGCATAACGCTGTGAATGTCCTAAAAAACACTGAACTGTATACTTGAAAATAATGAGTTTTATGGTTTGTGAATTATAACTCCAAAAAAAAAAACCAGCTACATAAAATGATGCCAACGAACTATTTAAACATTTGCTTAAAATAGCCTTCTCAGTTTCATAAGTTCCTGAAATGTTTCCAATGTGAGCAGCTGGAAATGGTTACACAACCATTAGATACACTAATGTTTCTGTGTGTTTGGGACATGAATGTCTTCCGATGTCAGCTCTGGGCCACCCCTTCCAGCTCTGTAATCCAAACTAGCCCTCCTTGAAATGCTGCCACCTGGAAGAGACTGGTCAGTTCACATCTGAAAATAGCCCTGAACCACTCTACTGGGTTCCCCTTACGGGATGGAAGTGTCACAGCAGGCTTCCCAAACTCAGCTGACCAGACCATACCAGGGAGTCTGCTCCACCAGGGAGGTTGGAAGCCTGGCCACTTTCACTGAAACCTGGAAAACCATCTGAATCTGCTTCACTTGTCCATCCTCCCCACCTGCTCATCCCCCTCGCTCGGATGGTTTCTCCATGCACATTTGAACCTACCTACGTCCCTCCCCTACCTGACCCTTCTGCACCACCCTCCCTCTGTAAACTAGCCTGTCCTCCTACCATCTCTTAGGGGATGCCTGCCTCCACCCAAACAGTACATCCTCCTACTCTCTTCTCCCCTACGCTCCATCCAAAGGTTTCCTCCATTCATCCCTGAAGACACATACTGGAAACTACGGCTTACTGCAAAAACTGATATGTCCAAGAAACTTTTAAATACATTTTCAGCCAACAATGTTTTCTAACAAACTGCAGAATCAATGTATTATTGGCCAAGTCAACTGGAGTTATATAAAGGAAGAGCTGAGATTCTTTCCTCCTCTCATGCCACTTTCTCAAGGTAAGGAATGCTGATGCATCCTCACATACTTTTCTCTAGACAAGCATGCACATATGCATGTTTGTTCTCTTTCTTTTTAAAAATTTATTTCTCTGCAACTTAGTTTTCCACTTAACATGTACTTTCAGGACAAAGCACAGAGACAACCCATTTTTTGAGAAATAATCCCTTGTATGGATGTATTCATTACAAATGGGTCAGATAACTGAACAGACTCACAAGACTCCACAGGGTGTATTCAAGAAAAGTTTTAATCAAGCTAGAGGATATGGTACAGAGGGAAAATGAAAGCCCAGGCAAGCATCAGGGGCCTGAGAAACTCCTAGGCACAGCCCTCCAGGGTCCCTTCTCGTTCACCTCGGACATGGATTTTGAACCTCCATGATATGTATGATAAATATTAATTTCAGGAAAGCCTGGGAAAAATGTTTCCAGGGGATCTTTTATACCCCCCAGTCAATTAGACAAGCCAGATTATGTTACAAATTAAACCAGGTAAGCCATCAATCTATATACATCCTTAAACTAAGCAGAGGAAATTTTGGGCGCTTCAGGGGAGTTTCAAACCCTGCAGAGAGCATTAATTCAACAGCTAGTCCATCTCGTCCTTCTTTTTTTTTTTTTTTTTGCGGTACACAGGCCTCTCACTGCCGTGGCCTCTCCCATTGCGGAGCACAGGCTCCGGATGTGCAGGCTCAGCGGCCATGGCTCACGGGCCCAGCCGCTCCGCGGCATGCGGGATCTTCCCGGACCGGGGCACGAACCCGTGTCCCCTGCATCGGCAGGCGGACTCTCAACCACTGCGCCACCAGGGAAGCCCTCGTCCTTCTCTTGGCCAAGGTTCAGCATCACAGTTCCAGGTGTCTCTGGGATCAGCACAGAGGTATTCCAGTCCAGCTGTGAAACAACTCTGATTTACACAACAGTTGTATCATAATGTATTCAACTATCCTCTTCTCAGTGGAAATTGTGACTTCTACCTTTTTCTACCACCTCAAATAACACTGAAATATATTTATGTAATTGTACTCTATAGGAGAGGAGTCCCAAAGGAGCATTGCTGGCTCTAGGGTATTTGTGTTTGTACTTTTATCAGATACAACCAGATTACTTCCATATGGCAATCTACACTGTCACTAGCAATATATAAAGTTCCACTGACTATAAACTTAGACAAGCACAAACTGTTATCAGTCGCTTGAATTTTGTCAATCTGATGGGTACTTGGTAATTATTCTGAAAGCTACAGTGGCCTAGATTAATCCAAGTGTAAATTACCTTTATGTCCTACACTGAATTAGAATTCTAACTAAGAGTAACATACTTTTGGATGTAGTACAGAACCTTGCCACTCAACAGGTGGTCCAGAGACCTGCAGCATCAGCATCACCTGGAGGCTTCTTAGAACTGAGGATGTTTCTATCCCTTCTACCTTCCACCCCCAATTTCGTTTGTTTTTGATCTACAAAACCGTAACACAGAAATAAAAGCTAGAGGTGCATAGCTTCTTCAAACTTGAGGCTAGACCCATCTTAGGATATAGAGAACAATACAGAATTCTGGTGAAGTTAAAAATCAGCTCACGACATATAAAAGGTTTCTGGGGACTTCGCTCTTGGTGCAGTGGTTAAGAATCCATCTGCCATTGCAGGTGACACGGGTTCGATCCCTGGTCCGGGAAGATCCCACATGCTGCGGAGAAACTAAGCCTGTGAGCCACAACGACTGAGCCTGTGCTCTAGAGCCCAGGAGCCACAACGACTGAAGCCCACGTGCCACAACTATTGAGGCCCACGTGCCTAGAGCCCGTGCGCCGCAACAAGAGAAGCCACTGCAGTGACAAGCCCATGCACCGCAACGAAGAGTAGCCCCCGCTTGCTGCAACAAGAGAAAGCCTGCGCGCAGCAATGAAGACCCAACGCAAAAAAAAAAAAAAGGTTTCTGCACAAATCAAGGCTTGGATAAAAGTCAGTCACAATTCATTGTTGTCTTTACTTATGAACTGGTTCCTAAACATCCAACCATAGAACAATTAAAATAAACCATATCACATGTATTATGCTGGTGACTGAAATAGAAACCTAGTTATTTTTAATCACTGACCTCCTCTAACCCAGCTCTAACCAGGTTTAGAGGAAACAAGAAATGATGCTGGGTCCTTTGCTGAGCTTTTAGCTTTCTTGGGCCCAAAGTACACTTACTTCACAATTCTAGAGAAGGTGAGCCATGGAGGAGATGATCAGTGATGCCTGGTGAAGGGAACTGAGAACAAGCTAGGAAAGAATTATGTCAATGGCTTGTCTTATGATGCTTTAACAGCTCTTCCTTTTAAATGCAAATCTCCTCCACCTCTCAGCAGCTCCCCAAACACACCTGCTATAGTTTCCACACTGGCTAATTAGTATGCATGGGAGAGCTCAGATTTTAAACAAATACCTCAAATGTCACCTGTTCTTACTGAGCAGGATGCTACTTAACAGCTTTTTGGTAATGGATTTTCTGTTGAAATAAAAACATTCTGTTAGAGTCCCTTGGGAATTCCCTAATCAAAGGCTCTGGAGAAACTGTCAGTCTCTCAGGACTCAATCAAATGTCGCACACGTACAGGTGCTGGCTGAGGGTCTCGCACTGGCTTCTCGGAGAGAAGCCATCACCACGGCGATCTAACTGGTCTACCATTAAGGACGTTACAGAGAGTCACTGGAGTGTGTGGGGTGTCGTTCCTGGGCAATCAAGCCACTTCTTTTTTTTGTGGTACGCGGGTCTCTCACTGTTGTGGCCTCTCCCGTTGCGGAGCACAGGCTCAGGATGCGCAGGCTCAGCGGCCATGGCTCATGGGCGCAGCCGCTCCGCGGCATGTGGGATCTTCCCGGACCGGGGCGCGAACCCGTGTCCCCTGCATCGGCAGGCGGACTCTCAACCACTGCGCCACCAGGGAAGCCCCAAGCCACTTCTTGAAATAGGTTAACAAAAGGCAAATTATCCAAAAGCATAATGGGCACTACCCTTGTCACAGGACACAGAGAAACCACAGCAAAGGCAGCATGCTGCAACCCCTAAGTGGCAGGAAACACTGAAGAGGCACTTTAGTGCATTGAGAAGGCTAAGAGAACCGCTGAGACTACAGTTCTGAACCGGGCAGAGAAGGAAAACCAGCATACCCATATTAAAGCATCAATTCATTCACCATGGAGACCCTTACAAAGACAACCCGAAGGCAAAAAACCTCTTGTGGTACAAACTGACACTGCACAAAAGTCTCCTTCGTGAACTTGCCTATAAAGGTCAAATTAAGCAACAATCTGCTTGGGATCTGACCCAAAAGACCAAGGGAACCTCCTGAGTTCCACTCTCGTCCGTATTCTCTACAGAGATTTGTCAATGAATTGATACCACTTCTTCCAGCTTTAAAACTTTTAACAAGGGTCCTCACTAGCAGCATCAGCATCACTGAGAACTTCTTTAGAATGAAATTCTGGGGTCCCCTGCGAGGCCTACAGAAACTCTAGGGGTGAGTTTCAGCAAGCTGTTTGAGAACCAGTGACTTATCTTAAAAAAATATGGGTGAGATGATGTGATCAGTGCACAAGGGGCAGGAACCTCCTTCGCTCAGAATGCTCCCCCCCGCCCAATGCTGCACAGAGTCATGAATCATTTGCTTTTTCCTTTATGTAACTGATAAATTCCTTGAAAGAAAAATCTCCTTGCATCGCCTCACCAGTCATTCCACCCTTCCTTGCAGCTAGGCTTCAGTTCTTCCAGCCCCACATCCGCTCTCCAGTTTAGAACTGGAACTCCCGTTAAGAACTGTGACTTTTTTTTTTAATTGAAGATGTGATTTACAATATTGCATTAGTTTCAGGTGTACAGCATAGTGATTCAGATTTTTTGCAGATTTTATTCCATTACAGATTATTACAAGATACTGACTATAATTCCCTGTGCTATACGCTAAATTCTTGTTGTTTATCTATTTTATGACTTCTTAAATGCTGGATTTAGTGGGTGTCACAGCCTCGGTCCTCTATTAATTCAGCATTTGGTGTTTGATGGGTTTTCCCCTCCTTTGCCAAGTCCAGTTGGATCTGTCCACTGTGTATTTTCCTTTGCCTTCTCATTGCTACCACCCTATTCCCCTTCCCTAATTAATCAAAAGTCAGTCTCCCTTTGTGCCTCACCCCACCCCTCCCCATACATCTGTCACATTCCTTGTTAAAAAGTATGACTGGGAACCTAGCCACACCCTTCAGTAATTCTCTCCAAGTTCTTCACCTTGGTTTTCAAAGCCTCCAAATTATGACCCTAACTTGCCTTCCTGTCCCTGTCCCCACTGCTCTCTGCCACGTACCCTGTGCTGTAGCCAAAACGGACTGCATTCAGCCCTCTGTATCCACGGGTTCTGCATCCACCACTCATATGCCATTTTGTATAAAGGAATCAGATTGTGGTATCGGTGGGGGTCCTGGAACCAATTCCCCATGGATACCAAGGGACCCCTGTATTTGCTCTTCCCAGAATATACCTCACGCCTTCCCATTTCCTCCTGGATCATCCCTGCACCCACCCCGACAACTCTGCTTACTCAAAGTCCACTCGTTTTTGTGATCCTCGCATGTGACATCTCTGAATCCCCACCCCTCTCATTTGGTCTTTATTAGTCTTTCTATCTTGTATCATAGTATCTGTGAGCATCTTATTTTCCCTACCAGATTCTAATTTCCTACAGGGCAAGCATGAAGCCTGGTTTCTTTCTGTATTTTCTGCATTTTCTGCATTGGGTCTTACACAAGGCAGATGTTCAGCAAGACTTACTGAAGTGAAACAATAAATGTTCTAACTTGGAGTCACACCTGTCTTTCTCCTTTCACTTTATCTATGGCCCTCAATTTCCTCAGTGGATTTTGTTTCTTGGTGTGCTTTTATTTATGGGACAAATGAAAGATCATATGCAGTTGTACTTCCCCACAAATAAATACTTTCTCTTCATCCAGAGCTGTTGCTAAAAATATCTAACCAGTTCAGTTCATAAAATTGTACGATTTTAAAATTTTAATTTGAAGATATTAACAATCTTAGAGGTGTCTGAAAACATTCTTTAGCACATATGTGCTCAATTTTCAATTGCTCATGGAAACAATACTTTCTAAGAACTATTTATAGGTAACTGATGTACACGTGGCAGAGTACAGGTCCAGGCTTACGGATGGATCAGATGTGCCACATACCTCCAGGGAAACAAAAAAGCTGCACACTGGCTTTTTCAGTAAGCCACGAAAGTGGTGCTATTTTAAGTCCCTTAGCATGAAATGAACTCAACCAGATGGATTCAGCCTTGTTAGTAGGTCACTTCAGGCTTAACAACCTAAAACAAATTCAACCCACACCAACTCAACATCTTTTTCATAAAGGACTTTCAAGGTGAAATGGCTTGCAGTCAGAGATAAGCAACTATGTGCCCTGCAGGGAAGTAGCCTTGTTAGGGGTTATCAGTGGCCACCAACTCAACTCCACTTCTGAAATGGCTGATGTAGCTCTGGGAAAAGACGAATCAGGTGGAGATGAGATCTATTATTTTTAGCTATGTGCCTAGTTAAAAAGAAGTTCATGTTATCTTTTTCTAAATTAAATTAAAACAGAGCAAAACTGCTTTATTAAAGACTTATTCTACTGCTTTATTAAAGACTTATTCTAATCTAATACCTACTAACAAAACAAGGTATGAAACAATCTAATGTCAGGTGACTGATGGGCTGCCAGATGTCACAGGTGTCTCCCAGACATTCTCACCTGCAGAATGTATGGACACCATCCTTCAGGGAATATATCCAAACCTGGGATTTTAAAACAGCAAATCTACTTCATTAAGAGGCATCTTTAATTTTAATGTTTTAGATCCAAAATATCTTTCTTAGTCTGCACCTGAACCCCATCCTTTCCCAGGCCTCCATATTGTGACTTTATCTGAAACTATC
The DNA here is from genome assembly GCF_949774975.1 of Lagenorhynchus albirostris. NCBI lineage: Eukaryota > Metazoa > Chordata > Mammalia > Artiodactyla > Delphinidae > Lagenorhynchus > Lagenorhynchus albirostris. The sequence continues at coordinate 81,986,894 of NC_083098.1, read as the reverse complement.
ATTCCACTTGAAATACTAGCCATAGCAGTTTTCCACAAAAAGTAAAAGCGTAAGTTGACAATTTAAAAAGAGAACTAGCTCAATCACAACAAATTCTTATGGGGATTGGCTTCAATATACATATTATAATGATAATTACAAATGCATAATTAACAAATTTCTGCAGAGCTAAGTTTGGCCAAGAAAACCCAATTTAGGACACAGAGTGAGAGACTGCCTCCTGTGTGTATGTAGACACGTGGAGGGAGGGTATGTCAGATATTGTGAGCTCAAATATTGAGGAAGAAATCAGAGAAAATAAGGTAAATTTAGATGCCAGGAAAACCTGGGGGTCCTGAATAAGGCAGTGCTCTGGGCTTTTGGGCAGTGGAAGTGATAAGTGGACACAGTGCTGTGTTCACAGGATGCAGAGCAGAGTAAAATGATGATATGATGACTTCAACAGAGACAGTAAAGAGGAGGCAAGAACTTCTACCATGTTAGTTTTTTGTTTTTTGTTTTTTTTTTTTTTTTATCTTATCAGCGCCTGTGAAACAGTCTGGGACACAGTGTTTTGGAAATACTGCTTTTCATCTTGCTCACACCCTAGATAATGAATTTTCAAGGAGGCTCCTTTCATTTCTAGTCTCTTCCTGCTTCCTATCTGTACTGAAGTGTCTATACAGAGAGTGGTTCGTTCACTTACATAGAGCACCTGCTAAGGACGGTCCCCTGGGCTAGAGCTGTGAGGACACAAGGATGAGGAAGACTTGCCCTCTGCAGAATGCAGAATTTAACCCCTGATCAAGTTCATTAATTGGTGAAAATGAGGCATCAGACAGGTACCAGTCCACTGAAAATGTTGTAAGTGAAATCATGAATTTGTATTTCTGAAGTCACTAGGGAATGACAGAGAAGAAAGTCACTCTTTAGTGCCTCAATGCAAAATAAGGAGAGAAAATATTCATTTTTCTAAGAATATAGAAGGATTAATATTTGAATCTGAGGGAAAGACATCCTCATATATTACATGGTCTTGATAAACATTTAGAAAATGAAATTTAAGTAAAATACTAAAAATATCTGTCATGATTAATTGCCTGTCAAAAATAACAACCCCCTTCCCACTCCTACACCACTTCCTGCCTCAACTCAGGAAAGAAATTGAATTTCAGTCTGGCCTATGGACAGATGGCTTTCATTTAAAGTATCAGTAATTTGAGTTATCTGACAGCAAATAGTATCCTACTCAAACATTTGTTATCACCTATCAACTGCAAAATCAAAAATACTCAAACTAGGCAAAGAAAGAAAAAAGAACGATTTGATTCTCTTAGAAAACAATCAAGTAGCAAACTAAAGACCATAATTTCTTGAACATGGGCTTTCCAACTATTCTGACTTAAAATGATTTTTATATGTAAGCCTTAATATTTTATTTCTGACATGAGTTTTCTATACTATAGAAGACTTTCCTCTCACTTTTTAACCACAGAGCTAATCCTGTTAATCCAGAATGAATTGGTGAACCAAGAATGATAACCAAGAAAGAAACTTTTCTCTGAATAGTGGGCAAAAAGGGAGTATTTTTGGAAGTAGGCAAGTACCTGGAAAATCAGAGAACCCACCCATACAGAGTATGGTAGCTTAAATCAACACGGCTATGACGGCTACTCTTCAACTGTACAATGTTGACTTCTTGTGCCAAGGCTTGAAAATAAGTAACTGCTAGTCCCTGAGGATAGGAGCCCTCTGCCAGAAGACACATTATGTATTGGAAAAAACAGTTACGTATTTTTGGTTCAAAAGCTGTTACTGAACATTCTGAGCAACATGGCAACAAATGCAAAAACTGCACCACTTGCCAAAAATGCCAGTACCTGAAACATTTTTGCTTTTTTTCTTTTCCCCCTTTCAATACCTATGGCTGTCCCTTCCCACCTAAACCCCTAGAGTAGCTTAGTCCTCAAGCTTCTAAGAGCCCCCTATTCCGTGTCACTCTGCTCTCCGATTTTAATCTGCATATTTACCTTATCTCTTTTGGGCTTGTAAACCTTCAACAGCTACTCAGCATACGTAAGAAAAGTTGTAATCTCCTGGCTTGGCATTCAAGGCCCTGTAAAATTTGACCCCGGCCTACCTTTCTGATCATGTCTTTGCTTCCCTTTGCCAGGAATCTCCTTTCCCCATCTGGCACTCTAGTGGTTCCACAAAGCAATCCAACAGCCGTCTTCATCTCTGCTCAGGAAAAGCTCTCTTCACCCTTCCTCACTTGGCACACAGGCAATGTCTTGCCCAGGTGCCTCTGCTCATCCAAACTTTTCCCGAAATTCAAGATCTAGCTCAAGTTACGCCACAATTCTCTCTCCTGCTTTTGAATTCGTAAAGCATTTGACACAGGAACCAGCATTTGCCACAAAAATCTAGAGACACTGAGATCATGTAATCCAAATCCTTCATTTTCCACACAAGATCATTTTTCACTTTTATAGAGTTCCCATCTTATACTTTTTCATATGTCCCGTAATAAGTATAATCTCAGTAAATATTTAATTTATTAGGTGATACTTTAATAAATGTAACTTTTTCAAATGCATCAAAGATCAGCAGATAATCCCTTTGGTAGAAGGTGGTAAGAAGAGAAGCCCTAGGGCATTTTGACAGAGTCCCATAAAAGTCAGAGCCTTTAATTAAAAAATACTGTTTTTAATTACCAGCTAATTTTGGCAGACATGGCTGAGCCTCATCACATCAGGGAACTTCAGAGAGATGAGATTCTCAGAGTGGGAAAGCTCACGGATGGGCTAAGATGTCTGTTTCACGTGTTCCTGGGTACTTTTTTTTTTAAATTGAGAGCACAACAGTCTATTTGCTTGTGTTGAAGGTCATTTGGGTTTCAACTCCATCAAAATGAGACCCACAGCAAAAGAGCCACATCAACATGCCATGTGCTTTCCACAAGCTGGCCTGGTTTTAACCGTTTTATTTATTTATGGAGTATATAGCTTCTGCAAGTACAGGGTAATTCAAAGTGCTTCCAATATGCCTTTTACTCAAGTAAGATCACATCTGATTATTTTCTATAAATCATACCTAGAGTACATCTATAGATCATACACACACACCCAAAGACATTTTGTAGCACTTAACACTGTCAAAACAACTGCAGATTTTATGGACAGTACTTGTGAGTATATTGCTATGAGGCACTTAAAATGTATTAAAAATGTTACTTTTCAAAACTATCAATATTACCCCTGTAAATCACTCTAATGTGAATTTAAGTGTCATGCTAATAAATGCTACAAAGGAAGAATCTATCCTGGAACAAAAACTTAAGAGATACACAGTGTTCTCAGTTGAATTATATTTAATTGAAGTGATTTGTATATATTACTATGAGTGTATTTGACAGATACGAGAAACAAAATGTATAATTCTTACCTTGGGTCTGTTTCTTGTTCACTGCATTATCAGCTTTATGTCGTTTCTAAAATTTAAAAGCAAAAACAAAAACTGTGAAAAAGTGGATGAGATTAACAAAACAAGATAGCACCTATTACAAAAGAGAGATTTTTAAAACTTATGTTTCTCAAAGCTTCTGTCCTTTCACACCCATATCAATTATTTTTGTGTGTGTGGCATGCGGGCCTCTCACCACTGTGGCCTCTCCCGTCGCAGAGCACAGGCTCCAGACGGGCCGCTCTGCGGCATGTGGGACCCTCCTGGACCAGGGCACGAACCCGCGTCCCCTGCATCGGCAGGCGGACCCTCAACCACTGTGCCACCAGGGAAGCCCCTACCCATATCAATTTTATAAGTACGCCCAGGGTGTGGTAATGGGAATAATCAGGGTATGCAGGAATTTTAAAATTGAAAGTGCAATCCATAGCATCTTTATATGCTACTCCTGTTCTGGGAGTACAGGGGCGTGGTCCTCAGAGGGATCTTACATTATTATACAGGTACGATTAAAATTTTAATGTACTAGAAAAGATGGAGCTGAAAGGCTGATTTAGACTTTTGTTTAAATAACTTACTTAAAAAAGAAGATCGCCCATGAGAATTACCTATAATAACTACCATTTAAATAATGGTACTGAAATATTTTCAGTTTCTTATGAAATTCATTATCTAATTAGCTGAGTACATCCTCTATAATTTAATGACGCGCCGATGTCTGTCAATGACGGGAACCAAATATGTCTACCGTTTGCACAAAGCTGCTTCTCCCCACTGTTCCCCTACAGCCCCCTCTCCCACTACCACAAGTCACTGAGTCTCATTTTCCCTCCTCCCAAAGCAAAATTAAACGGTAAACGAATGAGTTAGTCTAAGTCTAGGTGGGTGAGTTTGAAAAGCTACAGAAGCCAAGATTTTATAGCAGTAAGAAAGAGAAAGGGAACGTCAGAGGAAAGGTGAGAATTTGAGTGGCCAGGGGAGGCTATCTTCTCTACGGTTCAACTAGAGGTTTTCCACGGCTTCTGTCTAATCTTACAGCATCGAGCATAACACATCAGCCTCTGCTGACGCTGAAGAAACGTGTTGAGTGCAACTGACTCTGAGCTCAAAGATTCTATCATATAAAGCCCAGGGTCAGGTTTAGCTGCGCATACCTGACCACAAGGTGGGTTGGCATGAGTGTAGTAAAATGAGTTCCTAAGTTCCCCGTTTGAGAAGAAACATGGTTTTCAGAATCACAGGCACAAATGAAAACACTTTTCCAGAGAAAAGCCTGGGCTTGTAGATGAGCACTCCAAGACACAGCAGCACTGACGAGCAGTGGCATAATAGCTGGCACTGGGAGCTCAGTTCATCCAAACAATCAGCCACTGAACTGCACAAAATGCAAATAAGGCATTCAGAAAGCCTCTGTGGAAGGCTTGTTGAAAATGATTCCTGCCACGCCCATAGGCAGGAACACACCACAATTCTTTCTCAATAAAACACTCACTAATAAAAATGTAACAATGCAGACTTTTAATAGTCAAATTATTGCTTCCAAAAGTAAGCACACGATTTGCCAGCAAATGTTCTTAAATAAATTTTTAAAGTTCTGTTAAATTTGTAGCATCAGTGGAGAATATTTTATGATTGATAAAACTCTAAAATACTTACTCTTTCTTTGTTGTGAATAAAGATCTTAAGAAAATTAGGAAGTAACCCAAAATAAATTTTGGTCCAAAATAAACTTGGTCCAAGGCAAATTTAGATATCTGAAGGCAGTGCAAATATTTCCAAAACAACGCACATCTATGACAGACAATGGTTGGACTTCCAACTGAAGAAGACAAATAAAAGCTAATTAATGAAACCCTCCACTTAAACTGGAAATTTAATCTTAGTGAAACTTAAGGAGATCCTGAACATTTCTTTCCATCTGCAGAAAATTCTTATATAGGAGTCTCTCCTTCCTCAACCTTCCCACCACAGAATAAATTAGGTTACTTGTCAAGAAACAATTGTTCTGAATATACATGAGGATCCAACCCAGATAGGTACATTCTAATCTTATCATTACATTGTATCTGAAAGAGATCCTATTTCTTCTAAAACTAATAGTTCAGAAGAAATTAATATAGCTATTCTCTGAGTTCAAACACTTCTACTGTCCTGTAATCAGAGTTCACTTAATATCACTGAGAGCTAGTGAATTATTTAATATTATCAATAGTTGATTGACAGTGGTCCAATTAACTCTACTGTATAAATAGTGCCATGAACTTTATGGTTCTTAAGCATGTGGTACTGACCACCCCTTCCTTCTGGAAACCCTTCCCTCCCTAGACATATCTTAAGACATCATTACCCAGGTGTTCTACCTGCACCATGGCCCCTTCTTTAGCTCTCTGAGATGGATTTCCTCAAGGTTTACTCCCTGCCCTCTCCACTTCTTACTTTCCACTCTCTTAGTTCATTCATAACTGTAATTTCAATGATAACTATTATCTTAATATATACCAGCCAAGACTCTCATCTGAGTTCCAGACTATTATATCCAGTTGCCTCCCTGACAGCTCCCTCTGGCAGTCTCAAAGGCATCTTACACTATGTCCAAAAGGCAATCTCTGACTTTAACCCCCAAGACTAAGTACTTGTCTCAGAATGGAACCATATACCATCCACTTGCACAAACCAGCAACTTGAGAGTCGTAAGTACCTTCTTTCCCTTTCACTCCCACCCAGTGTATTTCTTCATTCAATAAATGTTAACAAAATACTGTGTCAGGCCCTGTTACTACTGCTGATACAGCAACGAACAAGAGACAAAAACTCTTCCTCTCATGGAACTTACATTCTAGTTGCTAGAGATAAAACATTAATAAAATGAGTAGGATATACAGCATTTCAGATGGTGATAAGTCTTGTCAATTTTACTCCTAAATATATATTGAATTCATTTTTCCATATTTCTTTATCTTTACAATACTACTTAGTTTAAGACATCTTTATGTTTTCATACCAACTATTACCAAAATCCTCTCTTCTTTCCTTGCAATCCATTTTCTATATTTTAGTCAAAAAGATCTTTGAATGATGACCACACAGTTAACATTTATTCAGCACTAATTATATACTAAGCACCACTCTAAGGACTTTAGTGCATCCTTTAATTCTCATAATAGCTGGTGTGGTTACCCGAGTAATGTCTGTCCCCTGTACTAGACTGCAAGCTAGATCATAACTACTTTCACTCACTGGCATATTCCCAGAATTTGGTCTCTGAACACTGTAGACTTTAAATAAGTATTTGTTTTATAATGAATAAAGTTTATCAGTGTTTAACTGAACAAGTGTATAGCAAAGAAGGCATGTTTTTAAAGATGAATATTATCAATTTAACAAACAACCTTGACTCTTACCATAAGAATTAACATTTGACATTATGCAGCTTTTTTTTAAACTAAGAGTTCTCCAATGATTCTATATTTTCAAGTAAGTGTATATGTAATTTGTTACTTACACACAAAAATAGGAAATCATATTATGTTAAGGTGTCCAAAGCATTGAGAGTTAAAATGTAAACTCGGTAGCTGAGTCTTAGGTAATTCTTACTGTTTATTGTAAAATTTTTTTTAAAAAGGTTGTTTAACAGAACATAAAGGAAAGCTTACTAGAATGTAAGCTTTGTTTCATTCACTGATGTAAGAGTGGTAGACTCACCAATATCTAATTCTCCTCTATTGCTATGGACACTGAGATTATAGCTCCCTTTTGTCATGTCACTAGTTCTAATATTGTGCTGTAAGCAGATGTGATATGCACCATTTCTATGTACCTCCATTCTCTCCCTTCCTCTGTTCTGGTGACCACTGACATCCCACACAGCAGAGCCCTGATTCAGCTGTATCCCTGAATGACTACATGAACGATGGTGCCTCCTGCCCTCCCTTCCTCCTGGATAAAAACCTGCAGTGTCTCTGAGTACATGAAAAATCAACTTATGTTTAAACCCCTGACATTTGGGACTTGATTACTGCAGCAAAAGTTTAACACATCCTAAAACATACCCTAATGAATGCTGGGTACCTAAGTACTGCTTCACATATCTTTGTTGAATGAAGGAAAAATTATATGTACTAATTATAATTACTGATAAAGATACTCTCTGTCCAACTATCTAAACGATTGATTGTTTTTCCTTTTCTAGGGAGTAACATTTCAAACTTTCTATCACCTTACACATTGACATAAACTTCTTATTAAACCATTCTTACAGAACATTTTTAGTCAATTTCTTAACAGTGTTTTTCTTTATTGGAAAACTACTTCACATGATATCTTATTACCCACAATACTATTATTACATCCTTCAGGAACTGCCTGATTAGCTGCTTTCCAATAGTATCCAGTTATTACGTATGCCAATAAGAGTTCTGTTAAAAACAAGCAAACTTCTTGGATACTATTTTATTTACCATGTATTTTCATAGAGAGAGATACTAGAAACCATAGCTAGAGAGTTTATAGTTTTGCTAGGGAAAAGGGAAAAAAATAGAAAGGCAGTTTAGAGCAGTGATTATAAGGCAGGGGCTCTGGAACCAAACAGCCTTATTTGAATTCTGACAGCCCCAGTTATTAGCTCTGTGACCTTGGGCAAGTTAACTTACCCCTCTGTGCCTCCTCTCCCTCATCTTTAAAATGGGGATAATATCAATAATCTTTAAAGTTGTTATAAGATTTAATAAATTAAAAGGACATAGAGCAAGTACATGGAACCCAGAAGCTCTGTAAATGTTATTAATATTATCATTGGTGACTCGCTACAATAATACAGAGGAAGAACACTGGATGGGATGGAATTCTGATTCCACTGATTTCTTGCACAAGTTACACAACCTCTCTAAGCCTCAGCTTTCTTACCTTTAAAATGAGGCTAAAAATCTAACTTGCAAAGTCACTGAATGAATTAAATTTTTAAAAATTTGCAAAAATGACAGCACAATGTCTAGCAAATAAGAGATGTTCAATGAAAATCAGGTTAAACAAAGAAAGAAAGGGGAATATACATAAGGCAAAGAAAGAGACAAAACTGTAGTAAAGACCAATCCTTAAGGACTGCCAAGTGCAAGTACAATTTAAAGGATGGTAACTCTGTGTGGAGTGATACAGGTGAGAAGAGAGTCCCTTAAATTTTCAGCTAGTGGTCCCCGGCAAGTATGCCATTTCCAGCTAGAGGACTATGATGTTTTACACACACACACACACACACACACACACACACACACACACACACACCCTCTGTTTGTACCCCTAGACACTTGGATGTTTTTAAGGCTGATGATCTAAATGGTCAGTTGACCCATTTCTAATATGCCTAGTGATGTTACAGCTCATGTGTTCTTCATGAGATCCCAATTTGATTCTTTACAAAAATAATATCAATGTTTGTACAACTTTAAATTGGAGCTTTCTAAAGAATGTCTCAGCCTTTCCTTGTCTTACCATCTGACTTGCCTAAGGCTTGACAGATGATCATTTCAGACAGGCAATGTATTTAAAGGGCACAGAAAAAAAAATATTAGCTTCCTCAACTAAAGTTGTGGTTTCTCAACCACTGCGCCACCAGGGAAGCCCGGGAGCATATTTTATGTTTAAATTTTTATTGAAGTATAGTTAGTTTACAATGTGTTAGTCTCAAGTGTACAGCAAAGTGATTCAGTTATACATATATATCTATTCTTTTTTTTATTTAACATCTTTATTGGAGTATAATTGCTTTACAGTGGCGTGTTCTAACACACATATATGGAATCTAAGGAAAAAAAAAAGAAAAGGTCATGAAGAACCTAGGGGTAAGACGGGAATAAAGACACAGACCTACTAGAGAAGGGACTTGAGGATACGGGGGGGGGGAAGGGTAAGCTGTGACAAAGTGAGAGAGTGGCATGGACATATATACACTACCAAACGTAGAATAGATAGCTAGTGGGAAGCAGCCGCATAGCACAGGGAAATCAGCTAGGTGGTTTGTGACCACCTAGAGGGGTGGGATAGGGAGGGTGGGAGGGAAGAGATATGCGAACATATGTATATGTATAACTGATTCACTTTGTTATAAAGCAGAAACTAACACGCCATTGGGAGCATATTTTAAATACTTTTAAGTTGAATGGGGATTTTAAACAGTCTGTGTCCAGAATTAAACAACTTAGGAAGAAACTAATTTTTTAAAATATGTATATAAAAATAACAGAGTTACATTTATTTATGAAAAAACAAATACTTACAATATCTTCTATTATCTCTTTGACAGCTGCCACAGCTAAAATAAATAAGAGAGGAACCAGTGTTGTGTAGCGACCTGTTGGTGATACATCAGGTATTTGCTATCGGAAGAGAAAAAAAGGATGAGAAATTCAGTAAGAACTAGAAGGTTTATAATAGATTTAAAAACAACAAAGGCTTGGAGCTTCTTAAAATATGCTTCATTGATTTTACCAGCTTGGTAGACTAAACACTACATGAGGTAATTTGCTTGTACCTAGTATGTAGCTGGGAGAGAGGGTTAATTAGCTTCACAGCAAGCAGTTGTGTATAGGACTAACACCTACAAAGGGGGATTGGTTAACTAAATTACAGCATGTCCATACACTAAAATTTCACACAACCATTAAGGACGTTATTTTAGAAACACAATGAATCACACAGGAAAATATCCACACATTATTATATGGATAAAGCAGATGATAAGACATATATACTCTAAGATCCCCTTTTTGTAAAGTAAGTCAATTAACAATGCTTGGGATGAAAAAAAAAAAAAAGACCAGAAGGATAAACACCCAAATTTTAAGACAGTAATTTCCTCTTGGTGGTGGTAGAATAGTAAGAGTTATAAAATTTTTTCTTTGTTGTGTTTTCTTATTCTTTTTGCATGAACATAGACTACTTTTTAATAAAATGAAACTTTTTTCCTAATTACAAATAACCCAAATACAAAATGAAAGAATTTTTAAATGGTAACTTACATTCTAAGGTTCAGAATTGACAAGGTTACTGTTACTAAAATCACTTACTAGTTTAAGAAAAAGTCCCATCCCCCTTTACCACCCAAAATGAATAGTCCCCGCCACATTAAATTTACAGAATGTTTAAAAGAAGTTGATAAAAATGAATCAAAAAAAAAATGAATCAAAAGGCTTGATAAGGTAGCAGCAGTATTCTAACTCGGCTTGCAGCAGGAGCTGGAAATGCCCACCAAACCAGCTTATCTCTGTGCTTAGATAAGCTTCAGAAGATTGGTCACGGGCTTAAGAAAAACATTTATTAATATCTGAACACATGATTTTGAGCTAAGGTTTTACAACATGACTTTACCTGAAGCAGTGCAATAAAGAGAAAAAATGAATTAGCGGCTCTTCTGAACTGAGAGTAGAGAAATCTTGGAAGGAATGTGATTACGTTATATTTTGCAGTGCTAGAAAACAAAAATGAAAAGCAGCATAAAAGTCAATTACTCCACAATTAGCACCCATGTTTACAAAATTCTATTATCACCATATAAAAAATTAAATGAACAAATGTCCTCTGTTTTAAATTGGGAGAATACTGCAAATGGTCATTAACCTCAAAGAAAAGGAGTGAAAGGAACTGTCTAAATAGTAAGAGTTTAATTTTCTGCACAATATCTTTTGTTATCTTTGGCCGATCATCCTGTTATCATTACTAGCAACGGCTTACAAAGAAGAGCACCTTTAGTTAAGATAGTGTATAATATGTTAATAGAAAATAAAATCTTGCAAAAAGAAAAATCAGCAATTTGAGCAAGACCAGAAACATCAAATAGAGGGACTTCCCTGGATAACGTCAGAGAAATGGGGAGTTTTGGGGGGTTCTGTCTGAATTTTCTTCATGGCTCCTCTAGAAACTTGGCTAGGACTCCACACCAAACATCAGATATGTCCACAATCAGGAAGATATCACCATTTAGGTCTCAGAAATATCCAACCTTCCTCTTGTTAATTAAATAGAAAGGAGATTAAAGGGACACATGCCACACTCCTTAAGCTCAGAAAAGTTACTGTATAATTTGAAGGTGTAAATATTAATTTTAAACGGTCATTTCACAAATCTAGGAGTTTTGTCACCAGAAAACTACTGGGCTGACGTGTGGCGGGAAGGGGGCTGGTGTTCACTTGGTTCCGGAGGCCACTTAGGGAATAGTGCTTATAACAGCAATAGTTTTACATTATTGTTGGAATGAAAATAGAACAGTGAAGTAATTCTCACACCTTCCATTCCTCGACACCATATGAAATTTTGCAAGTATCGAAAGCCAATATTTAAAGACTATTTAACAAAAAGGAGTTCTAAGTGAAGAACTGCAAAGACTTCTTTTAAAAGGTGAAAACTTGTTAATCAAAAACAACAGTTCATGCATCTATTAACAGGTTTAAGACAAAGGCACATACCCATGAACAGTTTTCATTATTCAGATACTGTAACTAGAATTGGTAGCATACATATGGCTGCTTAGCCCTTCTCCTTCCTGCTTCTAGATTCTTTTGTTTGTTTTTTTGCGGTACGCGGGCCTCTCACTGTTGTGGCCTCTCCCGTTGCGGAGCACAGGCTCTGGACGCGCAGGCTCAGCGGCCGTGGCTCATGGGTCCAGCCGCTCTGTGGCATGTGGGATCTTCCCAGACCGGGGCACGAACCTGTGTCCCTTGCATCGGCAGGCAGACTCTCAACCAGTGCGCCACCAGGGAAGCCCTCTAGATTCTTATTAACATCTCCTTCTTGGCTAGAAGATGGAGAAACGGCTGATACACACTGCCTCCAGTAAGCTCTTAAATATTAAACTGATTTAACTGAAAACTCCTTGCAAGCATTTTCATTTTGGTCCGGCAGGGGAGATGTCCTCCCAAGTTCTGCTGTAATAGCTAGTCCCAAGCATTCTTTGGTAGTTCTTACCTGACATGGTTATTGCAGAATTTTGTCAGCTGGGGCTGGTTGATGAATATAGTCCTTACTTCCTCCTGGTCAGCCAGTGAAGTCTTCTCTGAAACATCATCGGTCTTCTCATAACCTTAAAGAGAGAGAGTCTTATTTGATAAGAAATGTTTCATTTTATTATCCAGACCAAAAACACATTTCATAACTATCCTAGAGCCTAAAATCTGTTAAAAGCTATCTACTTCCCTGTTATTGGTGTTGCTTCTATTCTAATAAAAGGAAAAATCCCCACATTTAACGTTTCTACTAAATTTGAAAGGCAGCACTTAACAGTCATGTGAAAGCTGACCCATTTCAGAAAGAGTAACATCAATTTTTAATCTGTACCCATCTTTTCCCCAGAAATGTTCAACTTATTTCCTTTCATTACACAAAAATATGTCCAAAAGTAACACAAAATTCTAAAATGGTTTACACTTTTAGATAAGACTAAGACAGAGGTAATGACAATACATTCTGAAATTTTAAGCATACACATTTAATGCTTTTCTGGTTTTGCTCTTTCTTTGTGAATAAAAACAGAGAAAAAGATCAACATTAAGGTTTAAATAGGCAACCACCACAATGATCTAACTCACTATGATCATCTTAATCTTTCCAGTATTTAGAATTTATGTTTATGAATGATCTTAAGTTTCTTAAGATCAAGTCACCTCACCATCACCGAAACAACGTAAACAGATACGGGCAATTTCTGCTGGGTAACACCTTGCTGCAATGTTGACAACACTTTAAAAAATACATGCAGCTTCTAGAAGAACAGAAAAAATTTTAAACTGCTTATTTTACTTTCCAGTGAGAATTAAATGAGACTGAATTAAATCAGTCCCTTACCCCTTTCCTCGAGTCACCAACAGTACTTTACCTCAAATACCCACTTTTCTTCTCTTTTCTGCCTAGTCAGTGCCAACTCCTCCCAAAAGACCTGCCGACAGCGGTCTCTTCTGAAGTATTCTCTGGTGCTAAAGTCAGTGCACCTTCACTATGTTCCCACAGGCCTCTGTACCTCCCCTGTCCCTTGAGTCTGTCCCCTACCAGAATGGAACTCCCTGGGGCCATAGCTGGGGTGCTACTTATCTTCCAATACCAGTACTAACAAACAGCAGGTACTCAATAAATGTTTGCCAAATAAATAAAAACTAAATGACAAAGGACTTGTTACGTGCCCATTTCTTTGAGAGCAAGCAAATGATTCTCCACCCACTGATAAAGAAGCTGATGACAGCCATGTGCTGGTAACAAACTGTACAATAAAAGCTTGCCTGTGGGGTTCCGTTACCCTATGAGACCAGAAAATCATAGGAGCTTCCTACAAAGGTGGGGAACATGAGCATAGGGACCCGGAAGGTGAGACACAGTGTAACTGTGTGCAGGGCAGTGCAAACAGGACAAGACTGCTGAAGAATACACAAAAGGCAAGGTAAAGACAGGTGAGATACAGTGCTGAAAAAGCACACGGGCCAGGTTTAAAAGGACCTCTCCTGCTTGTGAAGAAGTCTGGGTCACATCCTCTCGTTGGTAGCGAGCCAATGAAAGCTTGCCAGGGAGAGAGGCACAGAGTGAGAGCCACACTTTATACTCATCACTTTGGAGGTCACAGGGATCCAAACTAGGTACTGTCACACTCATTTTGCAGTCTTAGACACATCAGCAGCTTTGCCCATGGTCACATGGTTAATAATTATCTGTCACTACACCATGTTTTAGACGCAACACAAACTTTCCTCCCTACTGTATACAATCAAAATTCCATATAGGGATTGCTAAAGACTGAATGTTTATGTCTCCTCCAAAATCCACGTGTTGAAATCCTAACCCTGGATGTGATGGTATTAGGAGGAGAAATTTTTTCGAGGTGATTAGGTCATGATGGTGGAATCCTCATAAGAGGGATTAGTGCCCCTTTTAAAAGAGGTCCCAGAGAGATCCCTCCCCACCCCCACCATGTGAGGACACAGCAAGAAGACGGTCTTCTATGAACCAGAAGGCAGGCCCTCACCAGACACCTAATCTGCCAGGGCCTTGATCTTGGACTTCCCAGGCTCCAGAATTGTGAGAAGTAAATTTGTTATTCATAAACCAGCCAGTCTATAGTATTTTATTAAAGCAGCCTGAACAGACTAAGTCATGGATTATCAGAGGCACAGCAATATTAAAATTCTTAGAAATCTTTTATTAGATTTTCCTTGATGACAGCACAAAGACCGTAGTGTACTGTTTACAGTACCTTAACTGGACAAAGTGCCTCAAGAAAACCAGCTCTCCACTCGGCTTTGAACTGATATCCTCAAGTTGTACTTACTTTACGTAACGTTCTCAGTTGAGGTGTTAGGTATCACTCCTTACCTGACACATCCATTTATACTGGGGTTTCAAATGCTGCCAGGTAAACTTGGACATCACCTCTCCCCATCACGTATGAATCTGTATTCAAAAATTTCTTGGGGCAAAGGACCCTCCTAGGAAAAAGGGATTGGAATCGCCTCTTTCCTTAAATTTTGGTCTCATACTTCTGGGTTACAGGTGAACACATCCCCTATAACCGATCAATATGCACCAGACAACTCTGTTTTTATGTTTTTTTTCTTTTAAAAATGTTCTCTGCAGGAGATTGGTTCAAGGTGGCGGAGTAGAAGGACGTGCTCTCGCTCCCCCTTGCAAGAGCACCAGAATCACAACTAACTGCTGAACAATGATTGACAGGAAGACGCTGGAACTCACCAAAAAAGATACCCCACATGCAAAGACAAAGGAGAAGCCACAGTGAGATGGGAGGAGGGGCGCAATCACAATAAAATCAAATCGCATAACTGCTGGGTGGGTGACTCACAAACTGGAGAACACTTAATACCACACAAGTCTACCCACTGGAGTGAAGGTTCTGAGCCCCACGTCAGGCTTCCCAACCTGGGGTTCCGGCAATGGGAAGAGGAATTCCTAGAGAATCAGACTTTGAAGGCTAGCGGGATTTGATTACAAGACTTCGACAGGACTGGGGGAAACAGAGACTCCACTCTGGGAGGGCACATACAAAGTAGTGTGTGCACGGGGACCCAGGGTAAGGAGCAGTGACCCCACAGGAGACTGATCCAGACCTACCTGCTAGTGTTGGAGGGTCTCCTGCAGAGGTGGGGGGTGGCTGTGTCTCACCTTGGGACAAGAACACTGGCAGCAGAAGTTCTGGGAAGTACTCCTTGGCGTGAGCCCTCCCAGAGTCCGCCATGAGCCCCACCAAAGGGCCCAGGTAGGCTACAGTGTTGGGTCACCTCAGGCCCAATAACCAACAGGGAGGGAACCCAGCCCCACCCATCAGCAGACAAGCGGATTAAAGTTCTACTGAACTCTGCCGACCAGAGCAACAGCCAGCTCTACCCACCACCAGTCCCTCCCATCAGGAAACTTGCACGAGCCTCTTAGATAGCCTCATCCACCAGAGGGCAGACAGCAGAAGCAAGGAGAACTACAATCCTGCAGCCTGTGGAGCAAAAACCACATTCACAGAAAGATAGACAAGATGAAAAGACAGAGGGCTATGTACCAGATGAAGGAACAAGATAAAACCCCAGAAAAACAACTAAATGAAGTGGAGATAGGCAACCTTCCAGAAAAGGAAATCAGAATAACAATAGTGAGGATTATCCAGGACCTCAGAAAAAGCATGGAGGCAAAGATGGAGAAGATGCAAGAAAAGTTTATAAAGACCTAGAAAAATTAAAGAACAAACAAACAGAGATGAACAATACAATAGCTGAAATGAAAAATACACTACAAGGAATCAATAGCAGAATAACTGAGGCATAAGTGACCTGGAAGACAGAATGGTGGAGTTCACTGTTGTGGAACAGAATAAAGAAAAAGAATGAAAAGAAATGAAGACAGACTAAGAGACCTCTGGGACATTAAACGCAACAACATTCGCATTATAGGGGTCCCAGAAGGAGAAGAGAGAGAGAAAGGACCAGAGAAAATATTTCAAGAGATTATAGTCGAAAACTTCCCTAACATGGAAAAGGAAATAGCTACCCAAGTCCAGGAAGCGCAGAGAGTCCCATATAGGATAAACCCAAGGAGAAACATGCTGAGACACATAGTAATCAAATTGGCAAAAAATAAAGACAAAGAAAAATTATTGAAAGCAACAAGGGAAAAAAGACAAATAACATACAAAGGAACTCCCATAAGGTTAACAGCTGATTTCTCAGCAGAAATTCTACAAGCCAGAAAGGAGTGGCATGACATATTTAAAGTGATGAAAGGGAAGAACCTACAACCGAGATTACTCTACCCGGCAAGGATCTCATTCAGATTCGAAGGAGAAATGAAAAGGTTTACAGACAAGCAAAAGCTAAGAGAATTCAGCACCACCAAACCAGCTCTACAACAAATGCTAAAGGAACTTCTCTAAGTGGGACACACAAGAGAAGTAAAGGACCTACAAAAACAAACCTAAAACAATCAAGAAAATAGTAATAGGAAAATAGTAATAGGAATATCGATAATTACCTTAGACGTGAATGGACTAAATGCTCCAACCAAAAGACACAGGCTCGCTGAATGGATAAAAACAAGACCCATATATATGCTGTCTACAAGAGACCCACTTCAGACCTAGGGACACATACAGACTGAAAGTGAGGGTATGGAAAAAGATATTCCATGCAAATGGAAATCAAAAGAAAGCCGGAGTAGCAATACTCATATCAGATAAAATAGACTTTAAAATAAAGAATGTTACAAGAGACAAGGAAGGACACTACATAATGATCAAGGGATCAATCCAAGAAGAAGATATAACAATTATAAATATATGTGCACCCAACATAGGAGCACCTCAATACAAAAGGCAACTGCTAACAGCTATAAAAGAGGAAACTGACAGGAACACAATAATAGTGGGGGACTTTAACACCTCACTTACACCAATGGACAGATCATCCAAAACGAAAATACATAAGGAAACAGAAGCTTTAAACGAAACAATAGACCAGATAGATTTAATTGATATTTATAGGACATTCCATCCAAAAACAGCAGATTACACTTTCTTCTCAAGTGTGCATGGAACATTCTCCAGGATTGATCACACCTGGGGTCACAAATCAAGCCTCAGCAAATTTAAATCATATCAAGCATCTTTTCTGACCACAACGCTATGAGATTAGAAAACAGTTACAGGGAAAAAAATGTAAAAACACAAACACATGGAGGCTAAAGAATACATTACTAAATAACCAAGAGATCACTGAAGAAATCAAAGAGGAAATCAAAAAATACCTAGAGACAAATGATAATGAAAACATGATGATGCAAAACCTAAGGGATGCAGCAAAAGCAGTTCTAAGGGGGAAGTTCATAGCAATACAATCCTACCTCAAGAAACAACATCTCAAATAAACAACCTCATCTTACACCTAAAAGAACTAGAGAAAGAAGAGCAAACAAAACCCAAAGTTAGTAGAAGAAAAGAAATCATAAGGATCAGAGCAGAAATAAGTGAAACAGAAACAAAGAAAACAATAGCAAAGATCAATAAAACTAAAAGATGGTTCTTTGAGAAGATAAACAAAATTGATAAACCATTAATGAGACTCATCAGGAAAAAGAGAGGACTCAAATCATTAAAATTAGAAATGAAAAAGGGGAAGTTACAACAGACACCGCAGCAATACAAAGCATCCTAAGAAACTACTACAAGCAACTCTATGGCAATAAAATGGACAACCAGGAAAAAATGGACGAATTCTTAGAAAGGTATAACCTTCCAAGACTGAACCAGGAAGAAACAGAAAATATGAACAGACCAATCACAAGTAATGAAATTGAAATTGGGATTAAAAATCTTCCAACAAACAAAAGTCCAGCACCAGATGGCTTCACAGGTGAATTCTATCAAACATTTAGAGAAGAGCAAAACCCCATCCTTCTCAAATTCTTCCAAAAATTGCAGAGGAAGGAACACTCCCAAACTTATTCTATGAGGCCACCATCACCCTGATACCAAAACCAGACAAAGATACGACAAAAAAAAGAAAATTACAGACCAATATCACTCATGAATATAGATGCAAAAATCCTCAACAAAATACTACTAAACAGAATCCAACAACACATTAAAAGGATCATACACCATGATCAAGTGGGATTTATCCCAGGAATGCAAGGATTCTTCAATATATGCAAATCAATCAATGTGATTCACCATATTAAAAAACTGAAGAAGAAAAACCATATGATCATCTCAATAGATGCAGAAAAAGCTTTTGACAAAATTCAACACCCATTTATGATAAAAACTCTCCAGAAAGTGGGCATAGAGGGAACCTACCTCAAAATAATAAAGGCCATATATGACAAACCCACAGCAAACATCATTCTCAATGGTGAAAAACTGAAAGCATTTCCTCTAAGATTAGAAACAAGACAAGGATGTCCATTCTCACCACTATTATTCAACACAGTTTTGGAATCCCAGTCATGGCAATCAGAGAACAAAACGAAATAAAAGGAATACAAATTGGAAAAGAAGAAGTAAAACTGTCACTGTTAGCAGATGATGTGATACTACACCTACAGAATCCTAAAGATGCCACCAGAAAACTACTAGAGCTAATCAATGAATTTGGTAAAGTTGCAGTATACAAAATTAATGCAGAGAAATCTCTTTCATTCCTATATACTAATGATGAAAAATCTGAAAGTGAAATTAAGGAAACACTCCCATTTACCATTGCAACAAAAAGAATAAAATACCTAGGAATAAACCTACCTAGGGAGACAAAAGACCTGTATGCCAAAAATTATACGACACTGATGAAAGAAATTAAAGATGATACAAATAGATGGAGAGATGTACCATGTTCTTGGATTGGAAGAATCAAGATTGTGAAAATGACTATACTACCCAAGGCAATCTACAGATTCAATGCAATCCCTAACAAATTACCAATGGTATTTTTTACAGATTTACAACAAAAAATCTTGACATTTGTATGGAGATACAAAAGACCCCGAAGATCCAAAGCAGTCTTGAGGGAAAAAAACGGAGCTGGAGGAATCAGACTCCCTGACTTCAGACTATACTACAGAGCTACAGTAATCGAGACAATATGGTACTGGCACAAAAACAGAGATATAGATCAATGGAACAGGATAGAAAGCCCAGAAATAAACCCACGCACCTAGGGTCAACTAATCTATGACAAAGGAGGCAAGGATATACAATGGAGAAAAGACAGTCTATTCAGTAAGTGGTGCTGGGAGAACTGGACAGCTACATGTAGAAGAATGAAATTAGAACATTCCTTAACACCATACACAAAAATAAACTCAAAATGGATTAGAGACCTAAATATAAGACTGGACACTATAAAGCTCTTAGAGGAAAACATAGGAAGAACACTGTTTGACATAAATCACAGCAAGATATTTTTTGACCCACCTCCTAGAGTAATGGAAATGAAAACAAAAATAAGCAAATGGGACCTAATGAAACTTAAAAGCTTTTAGAAAGCAAAGAAAACTACAACAAGAGGAACAGACAACCCTCAGGATTGGAGAAAATATTTGCAAACGAATCAACGGACAAAGGATTAATCTCCAAAATATATAAACAGCTCATGCAGCTCAATATTAAAAAAACAAACAACCCAATTCAAAAATGGGCAGAAGACCTAAATAGACATTTCTCCAAAGAAGACATACAGATGGCCAAGAAGCACATGAAATCTGCTCAACATCACTAATTATTAGAGAAATGCAAATCAAAACTATCACCTCACACCAGTTAGAATGGACATCATCAGAAAATCTACAAATAACAAATGCTGGAGAGGGTGTGGAGAAAAGGGAACCCTCTTGCACTGTTGGTGGGAATGTAAATTGATACAGCCACTATGAAGATCAGTATGGAGGTTCCTTAAAAAACTAACAATAGAATTACCATATGACCCAGCAATCCCACTACCGGGCATATACCCAGAGAAAACCAGAATTCAAAAAGACACATGCACCCCAATGTTCATTGCAGCACTATTTACAATAGCCAGGTCATGGAAGCAACCCAAATGCCCATTGACAGACGAATGGAATAAGAAGATGTGGTACATATATACAATGGAATATTACTCAGCCATAAAAAGGAACGAAATTGGGTCATTTGTAGAGACGTGGATGTATCTAGAGACTGTCATACAGAGTGAAGTAAGTCAGAAAGAGAAAAACAAATATTGTATATTAACGCATATATGTGGAACCTAGAAAAATGGTACGGCTGAACTGGTTTGCAGTGCAGAAATTGAGACAGATGTAGAGAACAAATGTATGGACACCAAGGGGGGAAAGTGGCAGGGGGAGGGGTGGTGGTGTGATGAACTGGGAGATTGGGATTGACATATATACACCAATATGTATAAAATGGATAACTAATAAGAACCTGCTGTATAAAAAAATAAAATAAAATTCAAAAATAAATAAATAAAATCCCCCCCCCAAAAAAATGTTCTCTGCAAACTGCCCCCTTCGACAGTTATGATGACCAGATGAAGACCTCTGTGTTCACACCTGGGCAATGCCTTCAGTGAGAGATTGATGTACAGTGGTGGCGAAGGTAACCGAAGGAAGGATCCCCCCCACCGACTCTGCCCCAAAGCGGGTAAAACTTAGATGGTACCCTTGTTATTCCTTCCCATACGTGGTCTGCCCTTTGTTTTAAGGAGGGAGGCTGTGTCCCTCGGGATTTGTTTAGTAATTTAGAGGCTTTGGTTACGTAAGTCATTAAAATTCACTAGTAGCTTTTAATCCACTTGTCCTGCCTTCTAAGGTCTACTGAGAACCAAGCCAGCTCATGTGTCATCCCCTCACGGAATGCAGTGGAGGAGAGTGAGGCCATGTATCCATTAACAGGTCTCATGGAGTATTCCCTGAAGGTCAGGTGAGGCTTCTTTGTCCTGAAGTCATGCAAAAGGTGAAGAGTGCCAACAGAAAGAAACAGATCTTAATCAGGCTCTTGACCATCTCTCGCAGCTTTTCTTAGCACAAGAGTTGCACAAAGAAGGCACAGGATACTCCCACATTTAATGGAAATGGACTTCAAGGGGTCTGGGTGACTGCTTCTGGGATCCCCTCAGGCACCCATCCTCCCTGGGTTAGTACTGAGATGGTCCAGAGTGAACTCTGATGCCCATCTTGGAACACGTTCAAACCCCTTATCAAGTACAGTCAAACGGACAGCATCTGGCAAACAGCAAAGCCAAGAATAAAACGTGACTTTAAGTAGTTACTTACTCTCATTAGGCTTCAGTTTCCCAGTCTATAAAATTTTATAGAAATTTTATATGGAACAGTTGCTATTAAATGGAAGAATTTATGCAAAGTACTTAACAAAATGACTAATATTTGTTAGGAACATAACAATCTATTATACCTAAATAGTTAATAGAAGTAAATAATGATAAATTAGTATGTGGAAGCTTACAGAAATGGGAGGCTGGCATGCTGCCTCCAAAGTAATGTCCAGAGTGGTCATTCCCTACCTTGTAGTTGTTAATTCATCTGCTTCCCCTGTTACCCTGAGAGTTATCTGAATAGTACACCTCTGGCTCACAGTAAGCACTCAGTGTCTAATGAATTAACAAATGAGTGAAAACATATTTAACAATATATCAAGAACAGATCCTTCTCTTAGAAGTAGACACAGGTTATCCAAGCCTGTAAGACTGATGCATAAATCCAAAATGACAGTTAGTAAGTTTATTACTAGAGAAATAATTGCCACAGGAACTAGAGTAACTGAGGTCCCATAATTAATTGAATTCTCCCCTGGTGGCCTATGTAGAAAGTCCAGAGACCAAGTGATGGTGTCTGGTGAGCACTGAGGTAACCCACGTTAGATGATATGAGTCTAACGGCATCGGGCCAGCACAGCCTGATGCACCCAATTCCACAACAGGGGTTGAAGCACTGTCAGACCAAAAAATCCAAAGTCTGTTGGAATACCCTGGCAATGGGACCATGATACCAGATCTGTCCACCAACACCTCTCTTCCCCTCCACAGAGCTGAGAAGAGTGCTGCCAATGTTGACCTCCCGGACTCACCCTTTTCCAGAACATTTCCATCTCGAAATTCAAACTGACATTTTATCTGCCAGTGGGATTACAGTCAAAACCTGCAGGCCTAGGAACAAATTTGCCCCTCATGCAGGTGGCTCTGGTCCTATCATGTGTTGACCTTACACAGAAGTAAAAAGGTAAACTCATTTTCCCCCTTTCCAAGTTCTTGGGGGCATCTCAACATTGCCCCCAAGTACAGACACACAAGCTCATGATGATCATGCTACCAGGTACACAGTCCTTCCCCACGTTTTGGATTCTCCAGGAGAATCACTCAGGCATTCACCCCAGTGTCCTCAGTGCTCAGTCAGGTATTTGACATCCACTAAAGAATCATTACTCTTCTGACACTAACAGTTCTACAGAGGAAACCTCTGCAGCTACCTTCCTTCACACAGCCATTCCTTTAAGGATTAGAAATGAGCAAGGGCTCAACAGTGCCTTCTGAAATACCTTAGCTTCTTTTGATGTTATACTCTCCAAGTTCTATAATGTCTTTTTTTAAAATAAATTTATTTATTTTTGGCTGCGTTGGGTCTTTGTTGCTGTGCACGGGCTTTCTCTAGTTGTGGTGAGTGGGGGCTACTCTTTGTTGCAGTGCGCGGGCTTCTCATTGCGGTGGTTTCTCGTTGCGGAGCATGGGCTTCAGTAGTTGTGGCATGTGGACTTCAGTAGTTGTGGCTTGTAGGCTCTAGAGCGCAGGCCGGTAGTTGTGGCGCATGGGCTTAGTTGCTCCGCGGCACGTGGGATCTTCCTGGACCAGGAATCGAACCTATGTCCCCTGCATTGGCAGGCAGACTCTCAACCACTGCACCACCAGGGAAGTCCCTATAAGGTCTTTTTTTTTTTTTTTTTTTAGTTTTACCTGTTTCCTTTTACCATTTAAAAAATTTTTTATTTTATATTGGAGCATAGTTGATGAAGAATGTTGTGTTAGTTTCAGCTGTACGGCAAAATGATTCAGTTATACATATACATGTATCTATTCTTTTTCAAATTCTTTTCCCATTTAAGACCAGCCAGAATCAAACCAGTCTCCCAAAATAAACTACTCTGGACTAGCTTTTATTGAAATAAATAAGGAAAAGGCCAAATAGTATAGACAATGATTCTGTAATTCAGAATTCCAGGTATACTGAAAATTCTGTATTTTGTGTTTGTAATATCCCACTTGATTATTATTTCCCCCAGCAGAAAAGCAGTTGTTTTCTGAATTGTGGTTTGTTTTAATTAATGATGAAATTACTTAGTATTTCCTAAGCACACACCAACCTGGGGATTTTACCAGACCAAATTCTGCATTCTTGGTTATAAAATGACCAAATGCTACTTCTAGACTTCTGAAGGATCAGTGATTTCAGTATAGGGAAATAAGGAGTCACACATCGCTTTTAGCTACTGAATGTACTACAAGATACTACTTTGTATTACTAAATAAGGATATAGAAGCACCATCCTCCTGCTGTCCATTTCAACTTCCAACAATAATCTTCACTATCAAGAAAGCATAAGATGCTGATGGGACAGCACCTCGATCATGGCCCTGAAGTGAACACTTGGTTCATCCTCCCCTAACAGCATCTGATTATTAAACCCACTTAGTGGTTGTGAGGCGAGCTCTGGTTCTTCCACTAAGTACTTATGTGATCCTGTGCACATAATTCCTGGGAGTTATTCCCTTCCCTTGTAAAATGGGAAAGGTAGGTGAATACGTAATCTGAAATTCTCTTTCAGCTTTAAAATCCTGTGAAATTAGTATCCACTGGGCACCTGGAAGAAAACAGTCAATACCTTATTTGTTCAGAAGAACAGGGAAATTAAAAAAGAAATTTCCTTACTTGAGCCAGATGTTTCAGAGTAACAGCTGCTTTACCTAATCAGCAGCCAGAACACAGGCACAAAGTCAAACGGTGCTTTGTGCTCATGGCTGAATCTCCGTATGTGAAAAGATGAGTAGTGACTATAATCTGTTGCCAGCAACCACCTGGCACCCACCCACTGACCAGCGTCTACTGGGTTACCGAGTATGTTGACACCTAGTTTTCCTTTCTTCCTCTGTCCAGACTCACAGTCACGTGCTTAAATGCACACAGTATAATGCAGTAGAGAAGAAAAATGCTCAATAGTCAAGGTGAAAGGCTTTGCGCCCTCTCCTACAATTATAGCAGAAGCATCATCTCAGAAATTTTCCATTTCTTGTCATAATTTATCACGACCCAATCAGTAAGACCTGTTGTTCATTAGCTCATTCATTTGCTCATTCATTCACTCAACATATTTAAGTGCCTACTATGTGCCAGGCTTTTTTTTTTTTTAAAGCTGCAGAAACAGCTTAAAATAAGATAAGGTTCCCTTCTCTCGGGAACTTATTTTCCAGAAGAAAGCAAGATAATTACAGATCATGGTGAGTATGATGACGTAAAACAGGTGATTGATAAAATGATTGGCAGAATTCTCTGTGCCTCAGTTTCAGCATCTATATAATGGAGTTGATAATAATACCTACCTCAAAGGGGGCTTGTGAAGGACCTGGTAGTTAATACATGTAGAGAGCAAGGTCTGGCATTCAGTAAGAGCTCAGTAAACGTTAGCTGTTCTCACTGTTGTTGCTGTTATCATTACTGCTATTGCAGCTTTCTATTGAGTGGTAAGAGAGGTACTGAGAAGCTGAGCTGAGCCCTCAATGAGAAAAGATAAAGGACAGTGTAAACACAACTGGGGAACAGCAGGAGCAAAGCCAAGGTGGCAGGAATGAGCATGGCATTTCCAGGAACATGAAGACCCGTGACAGTGAACAGGGGACGCCATCAAACAAGAAGGGGCATGGCCAGATTGGGAGAGACAAAAAGAAACCCGAATTTATATCCTTCATGTGGTAGGAATCCACGGAAAACTTTTAGGCAGGAAGAACATTTTGAGGCTACTGTGACAATTCAGGTAAAAGACAATGGGGCCTGGGTGAGAGAGTGGTGACAGAGATGAAGTAGATGATACAGGATATTTTTTTGGAGGTGGAGCTGGTCTGACCCTCATAGCCTCTCCATGTCTCTCGTCATTTCATCCTGTATGATGCCACATATACCCACTGTCTGATGCTACTCCAACCAAAGCCCAAGACTTGAAAGAAATCTAGGACTTTAAATAATGATTAATGACTTCACAGAATTCTCTTTACAACCAAACAACCCTAGCCTTAGATATCACACAGCTTTTTCTCATTATAACATGGTAATCAATAATATTGAAAACACAGGGTCTAATCAAGGAAGGCACTACAGAATCGTGACTGGTGGTACAGACCATGGAGTGAGAGAGAGACAGTTTAGGACCCTTAGTTGTGAGGTATGGTTATCTTAGATTACTTAACTCTAGCTGCTTACCTTCTTTCACAGGATTGTGTACAGACTAAATGAGATAATGCATGTGTAAAAAGCACTCAGGACACCGCCTGGCTCTTCATGCACACACAAACATTCTAGTTACTATTTTTATTGCTGAAATCAAAAAGGTAGACTGTGGGGAGAAGGAACATGTTTTGTAGTCAGATCTGTGTTCAAATTCAGATTATTACACTTCTACATAACACTGGGCAAATTGTTTTATGTCTGAGCCTCAGCTTCCTCACGTAAAATAGGGTTCATAGGAGGATTAAATGATTATGTTAGCAATGTAGCACAATACTATCACTCAAACGGTTCCTGTCAGTGTATCCTCTATCCAGAGATTATATAAAGTTAATCTTTCCTTCAAAACACTTGAGATGGGTAAAACAAAAGTCTTAGGGACACACTGAGGTAGGTACTAACATTTAAAAAATTTTTGGCATAATATTTAAAGTTGTGACCAGTGAATAAATCTAGAGAGTAAAATAAATTTTACCCTACGATTTTATAAATTAATATTTAGCAAGTACATGTTTTCCTAAAATTGTCATCTGTATAGGGTTATGTAACAGAAGCAGGGGTGGGTAGGTAGGAGGGAGAAGAGAACAAGACAAAATCATTCTGTTGCATGGTAATATGGTTTTGAACCATTATGCTTTTGCAGACTCGACTTTATCACGATTATAAGTAAGGCTGTAATTGGAATCATAATATCTACATTATATCCTAAACATATTCAGGAGAATCCAACTATATATCCTTTTACTCAACGGCTTCTAATATTAGACACTAAAGAGACCATATTAATTGCTCGCATTTCTTGAGCTAGAATGAAGTCTTTAGACAACAGTGTAATGAAAGAATATTAACTGGAAAACTAGCCAGAGACTTCAGGGGTACAACTGCAGAACTTAGGTGTGATTAAAGTTAGGTGCTAGTTAGTAGGAAATTATGAGCATTACCCATGATCTTTTCCAAGGTTTAATAGGTTTTAATTTTGTTCCCTGCAAAAAATAATAATAAATTAAAAGTCCTCAACTTACATATATATTTTTTTGGTTCAAGTTTCTGGAGCAAAGCAATCTTTGGCTGAATAATTTAGACATTTGTATTTTATTTATTTTGCTTTTAGTGGTTACCATATATATTGTTTATTTAATTAGAAATACAGAAGCAGTTACTAGAGCTACAAAAGAGATTTGAAATCCCATGTTCTGCATTGTTGGAGCAGAACGGTCATTTCAAACGTTCAGTTGTGAGCCTGACAGCAGCTGTTCAGACAGAGAGGGAACAAAAGGAAGGAACCACCACTCTGGAAACAATGAACTGGGTCCTTTAAAGGTTAAGACTTACATACTACAGTTTCAAATATGGCACTGAAGAAATAAACACCTTTAAAAGCACGGAAATTAAATAGAAACTATTCAGCAATGCATCTCAAATTTCTACACCATGACTGCAATAGCCAGAGGGGAAATGAAGTTTTCAATTGCATCAATACACCTTCCCTGTACTGAATATTGATTCAGGCTCTAGGCACTGAACATCTGTTGTTCATTCCAGCTCAGCGTCTGCCTCTCCTGAAAAGAGTCTTTGGTTTTCCTTGGAGAACTCCCCTCCCCCAACTGTAGGCAGTCTTGAGGGACTGGTCCATAAAAATACCATTCCCCCTTTTTTTTTTGTGGTACGCGGGCCCCTCACTGTTGTGGCCTCTCCTGTTGCGGAGCACAGGCTCTGGACGCGCAGGCTCAGCGGCCACGGTTCACGGGCCCAGCCGCTCCGCGGCACGTGGGATCTTCCCGGACCGGGGCACGAACCCGTCTCCCCTGCATCGGCAGGCGGACTCTCAACCACCGCACCACCAGGGAAGCCCCCATTCCCCTTTTTGACTTAAAGGTGGGCACATGAGCCATGCTAAGCTAATCACAGACAACTTACAGCCTAGACATATGAAAAGGCTAATAAGCATAGAAAAGACAGATTCTGTGGCATCCGAAAGTAACTGTCCATTAGTCCAGCTGCCTTGCATGCTCCTTGACCTTCCTGTAAAAGCTTTTCATTTGATTCTGGGAACTATTCTACCTACTTATAAAGATTATGCTCAGCTTCCATAGTGTGGAATTTAAGCAGAGGCATTTCAGTCCTCTGCTGAAAGCCAAGTCCTGTCCCACCACGCATCTAACGTAGGTAGGCATTGACACTGGACCCGGACCGGGCCTTTCTTCTTCTTCAAGGAGCCGAATCCTGTTCTCTGTCCCCCAGTCACTAGCTGGCTTTTCTGCTCTGCATGGAACAATGACCTGGAACCACCTGGAATGCAATTACCCTGCCCCCCAAAAATATCATGAGGCTGCCTGGAACCCTCCCCAACAGGCCCTACTTGCTAAGATCTCCTCTGATGTTAACAGCTGCCTTATCCAAGCCCTGAGTCCAGCATGTTCTGGGATATCTAGGGGTTTCCATCCTAAGGAACTTGTACAACAGCCAAAAAGCTTCCCACATTCCCAGCTTCCTCTCCTTTACCTTCTTGTTCACGCACTGTGACGCTAGCACATTACCCTCAAGCCCATTTAAGTTATAACAAAAAATATCCACTTACCCTGATGATGTAAAACATGGTTATCTGCTTCAAAAAAAATTGTTCTTCATCTTACAAAAGAGTTCACTCCACCCCACCCCCAGGAATTCTTCTCAAAATGATGAAGATGAGGAAACTTGCTTCTCGTGTGGAGAACTGCTGATGGTCAAAGGGCCAGTGAGTACCAGCGCCAGGATAATATTTGGAAATCGATAAAGTCCAACTCAGTTCTAAAGCTTTAACACTACTGGATGCATTTATTCATTCAACAGCTAAGCTTGACCTGGCCTCTCCCTCTGACCCCATTTCTCCTCTACTGGCCTTATTCCACCTCAACACAGTTTTTCCAGCCACGACTTTCCCCTACTTCATGGCATTGTAGATGCTATTACATGTCTAAGCAGTCTCCCTGACCATTCATTCTTGAGGTGTCACCTACAAAAGTTTTGAATATACAGTGGTCTTTTGAACACTCCAATATTAATCTTTTGATCTATATACTTAGGTATATAGCAACTGACTTATGCACAGAGAACAGGACAGGCATAAGGGCACATGTGTGTATCTATCAGGTACTACTCTAATATGGAGAAGTAACATAAATAACACTTCAGGGAAGTCCCTTGAATGCAATAAATGTTTACTAAATTTTCTACTTTAATATAAGGTATCCAAAAATTCCTAGAACTTTACAATCTTGTCCCTATCCTGATACCCACTAATATATCTTCCTGTCAGGACCTGTCATTACCATACATGGTAAGTGATATTTTTCTCTGTCGTTGTGGGAACCAATCTAAAAATAAACAAGTATAAAAACATATCACCATTATTCCTTGTCTAAAAGAGGAAAAAAAATAATGGCTTAACACTTCCTGCACTCATGCTGAACTGCAACAAGCTCCAAAAGTAGCACTACAAATTCTAAGTGGTAGACACTGAAGAAAGTATTCCTGACATTCAGAGGAAAGGCTAGCCTTAAGCGGTATTACACGGAAACCTATGCATGCCTAGTGTTGGGCCTCACACACAGTAAGCACTCAATTTCTTCTGCTGCCAGCTTTGGATACTAACCTAGAAAAATAATCATCTCGGGCATGCTGAGTTACTGCAAATAATAAAGAAAACACTTACGAATGCCAAATCATGCTTAACAGGAAAAGGAAGCAGAACAATGAAAGATAAAAGGAATATAATGATATCCCCTTGGGGATAACCCATAGATTCTTTGGTCAGTCAGCAGAAGTAAGTGGTATGTTCCCAATATAGATAAAACATTGGCATAGAAACAGACTGCACTAGCAGTGAGGGGTTTCGACCACCAGACATCCATCAGGCATCTCCTAGAAGGCTCAATTAGCTAAAAGCATCATTTACTTGTCTTGGCAGCAAATTCATCTCTTGAGAGGGTACAGGAAACAAGATGAGGAATTGCTAACTATGGACTGGATTCTAATCAACGCAGAAGTGATAAAGCTAGTAGAAAACATAACTGTACCAAAGAGCTTTTGGCAGGCAAAGAGGGAAATACCAGGCTAAGCCAGACATGTGTTCTAGATTTCAAGAGGATGTATTTCAAGTTAGCATCAAGACCCAAAAGGGGCAGAAAGAAGTCCGGAAGGTTGTCTGAAGTAACATGGTGACTAATCGTGAAAGGTCCTGTCTAGGGGGAAAACGGAAGTGTGGTCAAAGAGACCATTGTTGCAGCACAAGAAGTCCTTGAACAAGGAAAAGCAGATAAAAAGATCATGGGAAAGGTTGGAAATAGGCTTACATGTTTAATAGCCAATAATAACAGATGTACAGACATCTGAAAATGGAGGAAAGGTGTTTTAAAAAATGTTAGAGATTACAGAGGTGTTTTCTTCCTTCCATTTGGAATACAAGGAATTGATGGGGTAAGTCTGCTGCCTGCAATAGATGGTGTAATGTTAACGGACAATAAAAAGCAGAACTCCTCAACCCCTACTTCTCCGGCTTCACTTCATTCTCCATCAAGGATAATCATCCTAAAACTAGGAAGGTTGGAACAAATAGCTGGAGGAACTAAAGCAAAAGAGAAGGTAGGGAATTATTTTAAAAAGAAAAAAGACAAGGTAGCACCTAGATGTTCTAAATAGATTCATATCTTGTAGCATGTGTGTATATACACATGTATAGCATTTAAAAATCTATAGAACCATGAGAACTTGCAGAAGAATTAAGTGAACTGTCACTAACCACAGAAGAACCATGGTGAATGAGAAAGGTCCCAATGTTCTAAAAAGGAAAGTAGATGGATCCTGTACATTATAAACTACTGCTCATGAAAGGGCAGTCTAGAGACATGCTTTCAGAGTTCACATATTTATATGATGAGATCTACAGCTTCTAAAGGATTTAAGGTTAATTTCTGAAAATAATTCAAAAGTTAAAAGGAACATTTCCCTTTTGTGTTGAGAATTCAGTTAACATTGAGTAGGGTTTCGTTGTTTTTAAAGTGGTGTTTCTCATACCCAAGAGAGTAAAAGGAATTTTTCCCCTATAAAAAAGGTCCTTTATATTAACCTAAACCTGAACAATAATGTTATTGGCCAAATCCTTAGCATTCTGAACTTCAACAAGGTTAGACTCACCCTGTTCTCAAAAAACTGAGACACTGGATCCCATGATTAGGTAACAATGTGGATTCACAACTGGTTGACAAACATCCACAAGAGGACACATACTGGAGCTTTCCTTTGGTTCCCCCTTCCCACAAGCTCTTCTGAAGGAGTCTAGTCTGGGTCACCCCTGGCTCCTGCCCCTCCTCCCCTCTCCTGGCCTAGTCCCCTGGCCCTGGGAGTCGTGATCAACAGGTGCACCTGACCAGCAGGGCCAACTGGACTTCTTTCTGAGAAAGTGGACTTGTGGTCCAGAGACGCAAGCAGGCAGACTCGGCACTGAGCAGGGACCAGACTGAGCCTGGAGAGTTCGGCTGGAGGCAGGTCGCGGCACCCCCCAATGAAGCCATGTGTATGGTGAAGGTATGAAGAGAATGGAGTAGATATACAGAGAACAAACCAGGGTAATACCAGGCAGAGTGAGAGACCCCGGAGACTGAGTCTCATGAGGCTCTGTTATGATCCAAGGGATCCCTGGAGAGTTAAAGTAGGCGCATAACTTCCTGAGCGATCTGGAGCCAGACTGCCTGGATCCCAATGACAGAATAAGATAAGGACATACATGGCACGATTAATAAATGTGCAGATGACATAAACGAATCAATTCAGGAAGGTTTTGAGAGGTTCAATAAATTGAAGATCCTATACTAAGGCCTATATAAATCAACTGTGCAAATATAATATGGGGACATTTGGCAC
The DNA here is from genome assembly GCF_949774975.1 of Lagenorhynchus albirostris. NCBI lineage: Eukaryota > Metazoa > Chordata > Mammalia > Artiodactyla > Delphinidae > Lagenorhynchus > Lagenorhynchus albirostris. The sequence goes on along the minus strand of NC_083098.1, from coordinate 81,955,049 downwards.
AGCAAGATGTGTAGAAAACAAATGATTTTATCACCTTTATTGCTTTCTTTTTTTTTTTTTTTGCGGTACGCCGGCCTCTCACTGTTGTGGCCTCTCCCGTTGCGGAGCACAGGCTCCGGATGCGCAGGCTCAGCGGCCATGGCTCACGGGTCCAGCCGCTCCACGGCATGTGGCATCCTCCCGGACGGGGGCACGAACCCGTGTCCCCTGCATTGGCAGGCGGACTCTCAACCACTGCGCCACCAGGGAAGCCCCCACCTTTACTGCTTTCTTAGCAAGAAAGAACTTGCTAAGAACTAGATCCATGTGAGAATGGAAAGGGCTGTTTTACAAGGGGGCGGGATTCCCGTCACAGAGTTCGATCAGGAGCTGGATAACCAATTGAAGAGGGCTGTACCGGGGACTGCGTACACAGTTCCCTCCAAGTCTAGAGTTCCATGATGCCATCTTCCTAAAAAGACTTTTTTTTTAAGGCAGTTATGAGGTCATCAGAGAACCACTAATATAGTGCCAAGGCACAAGCAAGCTTTAGTCACTTTGTATATGGAAAAAAAAGAATTATTGAATTAGTGGATAAAAATGCATGCAGGGTAGGTAACTCCACTAAGTTTACTAGCAACGCATTCATAGGAAGATATAACTGAATTATAGTTCTGAATAAGCCACCTCTTGAAACATACTGGAAAAAAAATAATAAACAACTGTGCAGTTACCTGAATTATTACAACTTTTATTTTTAGAGCTATTGATGCATTTTATAACATAAAAAATGACTGGTTCCAAGACTAGTCCTCCTTTTCTCAAAAGAAGCAGAAGCATCCAAGTAAAATCATTTTGCTGCTGTATTGTTCTCAGAATGAGTCAGTGGAGTTTGATGGGCCACCTGCTTATCTCCATGGTGATTTTGTGAGAGAAAAAAAAAATTCACGTTTTTAAAAACATTGTCTCAAGTGTCAGAAACACTCAGTGAAGAAACTAAAGCCTACCTGCTAGTTTGTGGTTTTGGAGAAGCCAGTGCAGCACACACAGCAACATGAATCACTCACGAGCCAGCAAGAACAGCTTTTTACTCTATAGAACCAGACACTACCCAGGATCAGGAAAGAGGTGACACTTTCCTCTGCCTACTGATGACAAGCAGTGTCACAATCTGGCATGTGAAGTAGCCAACAAGTCCAGGAACCCGGCTAGAAAAATAGGACACCCCTAAAGGAGCACTGGAGAACTCCACCATGCCCCAACATGACCCTGAGAGCAGGCGTGGCTCTGGGATGGCTCGTGTGTCATAAGCGCCGTGGGGCAGTATTAAAGAACCCACCAAGACGGGTTAGGCAAGACAGGCTCAGAGAAACAGGAGTCACCGGCACAAAAGCAAGGAAGGCACAGCTACCTTCAGTTTGTCAGGATGTGGCTCAAAAAGGAGACCGAAGCCTTCGCTCAGCAGATTCTACCAGGATGTGTGAATGACAGCGGGTGGGCTGCAAAGACTTCAAAGACCCAGCACAGAGCTGGCTGACATTAAAGCAACGACACCTACACATGCGTGCAACTGCCATCAGCCCTACCCAATTCACAGGTAGAACAAGAACGATGAGAGGACGGATTGCACAGCTGCTTCAAGAACCTTCTGACACCATAAATAAACACCACCCAGTGCAGAAAGAGCCTCGTAATGCAGTGCTTGTGCCACCACGTGCTGCCACCACTAACCACAAACATGAAATCAGACCCTTAGATCTGCTGGGGTATCTGTGGCCACTGCTGAGCAACGTGCAATGGGCCTGGACATGATAATAAGAAAACTCCAGAGATTTCAAGACCACGCCAGCATGTTAAAAGCTCAGCTTCCAAAATCTGAACAGCTTGATCTTACTCCCAGTCACACACCAGATGCAAATTCAAGTAACATTTTCTTAGCATCTACTTTAGAGCAAGTGCTTTAATTTTCCCCTCTGAAAGATGTCCCTGCAGTGTGGAGCACCTCAAGAGTCAAAAGAACACAATGGTGACATAAAGACTGTTATCATCAACTCTGATTATGGAGTGAAAAGTCCCAGCAATAGAATGATCAGTCCCAAACTTTAATCCACACAGTTCTTAGCTGTCTAAAACCCATAGAAATGAGGAACAGGTTAAGACACTAATAGTTATGTTTACTGAATTTCTAAAGAATACTAAGAGAAAAGAAGATGGAAGAAGTAGATGGAATTTAGGATAAACTCCTAATACTCTTTCCAAAAGAATAAAAAAAAGTGTACGCAAACCTACGTATTTTGGCACATGTGGATCTGCTCACTCTTTTCTAAGATGCAAGGAGGTTTTCAGTCCTTTGTCCCAGCGTTTCCTATCTTAGTAAATGGTGCCATTGTTTTGGGCTCAGGGCCCAAAACTTTAGTCATTCTCCACTTCTTTAACACTCCACATCCTATCCATCAGTAAATCTATTAGATCTACCTCCAAACGACTGATATATCCTGAATCTGACCACATCTAATCACCTCCATTGATACCCAGTAGTCCAAGTCACTATCATCTTTCTTTGTTTCAACTTCTACCCCCAAGATGAAATCAGAATCTCTAGGGGCGGAACCCAAGGATCAGCTAGTTTAAAGCCCCTCAGAAGATTCCAGGCTTGGTCTACTCTCTAGTCAACAGGCAGATGATTTATGGGTAGATATTATTACTATTTTGGAAAAGAAAAACAGGAGTCTTAGAGAGGTTATGTGACTTGCCGAAGGCCACACAGCTCAGAAGACCCAAAAGTCAGGTATCACTCCAGGCCTATTGGTAGTCCCAAGGGCCTTATTTCATTTTCTCTCTGGTCAATTATTTACAGGGCAGTAGCTTAAGATACTGAGGAAAGTGGGACAGCATTGAGTGAGTTATAGTCTCAAGTTTTGTTACTGTGTCACACAACAAATGGACTCTACTCTTTAAGTGGCTACTATATCATATAGTCTGGTACCAAATAGACTAAAGACACATGAAGTATAAACAGTAAAGATGGTGATTCTATTAGCTTGTGTCACTAGAATTTAAAAAGAAAGACAATTCCCGCTGAGTATATGGAAGAATGTCTGAAATCTTACAAAGAAAACTATTAATTCAGACTGAAGACCTTGGTACATATTCAGACTTAGTTAAAATTAAACCATAGAAAAATAGTTCACTCACCAACCATAAGGATAAATTCCACAGAGAAAGTCACTTAATAAGATCAAGGGGGATTCAGCTGGGTACCTGGGGCCTTCTTCCTTCTTTGCTAATTATATTCACTTGGAAGTCAACAAAAGGCCAACTCATGGAATGATTCTTTCACTGAACTTTAAACAAAAACACACGAATAAGCTGCCATCTGGGGCTAAACTAAGCCAGTGATTCAGAACTCCAACGCCCTCCCCTAATCAAATCCTGGCTTTCTAAAACAGATGTCCATCTGTAGAGTACAAGTAACATTATCACCTAAACAAGTAAAGTCTAAATGCAGAAATGATAAAGATAGAAAAGAATATAAAATAAACAATCCCACAAAGTTTGGACACAATACACTTGATCTAAAGGACCGTAGAGCTTGTTCTCTACTCCTCAAAGTTTGAAATAATCATCACAATCTGAAGCAGACCCAGCACCTATCCATGAGGACACAGAGAAATCACACTGGCTAATTTGGGGCTCATGGTAAGTTTTTGTTTTCTGTACATTAACCTGTAAAAGACCTATCAACATCATGATGAGATAAATTAATAATTGTAAACTAAAGAAAATAAACCCCTTGAAAATAACATAGCCACAGAAGTTTCAGAGACTTTTACCAAGTTGTTAAGGTATTTCTTCCAGGTGCAAATAACTATACATATGTAGGCTACAAATATAGGATGTGTAAAGAGATTAATTACAAAAGTAAGTAGGTTAGCAAAAACTAGAAAAGACACTGCAGAGAGGCTCATATTCATCAAACTCCCAGAGTAGATATAGCACCAGCTAAAATTAAACTGAATGTGTTTACTCTTCATTTGGTTGTACTGAACTGAATGTTTAATTCAGAATTTTAAAGTCTTCAAAACTGAATAACTGAGTATCAATGTATGAACTTTATCATTTCTGAGGGGAAATTTAGAGAAGTGTAATTAGACCCATTAAGTAACTGGGCAACAGACAAAAAATCTACCAAAAAAATATCCATACGCTCTTGGTTTCTTGGCTGGCAATCTACATGACTTTATACAATCTATTCCTCCTCCTCTCTGCAAACAAGGAAATTCAAGGATCTACACCAGTGTTTTTCCACACTACTGCACATCAGAATTACCTGGAAGATACAATATCAGTGCTTGGTCCATATGCCCAATGGACCAGACTGACTGATTCCATTGTTCTGGGATGGGTCCAGGCATCAGTACTGTTTAGACAATTCTCATTTGATTCACTGTGTAGCCAGGGTTGAACACCACTGATGTACACATGACAATAAAACTATCCACATCACACAAGCCTTCCACTGCCCTGAACACAGTGGACACACTCTGCATTAAAGATGGCAGAGTCATTCTTCCTCACGTCATTTCTCTAACCCTGACTCACAAAGGTAGGGGAAAACAGTTATGAAAGTCGAGTGAGTCCACTTGAGAACATTCATCACACCATTCTGGCATTACTGGTGGACTGAATCCCACTTAAGCTTAAGGTATAAAACGGCACATCAAATTTGGGTAAAATCTGTAGAGAGAGATCTGTTTCATTTCTTTGGTCAGGGATAGGAGGACATGGTCTGATTTTAAAAGTAGAGTGAGATAGACGAGAAGGGGCTGGAAAGGGTCAACTAGTCACAGCCATCAGGATGACAATATGGCAGCAGAGCAAGGGATCCAGGAAAATGGTCATGGACTCAGAACCAAAGAACTCCAACATGGGGCAACGAGCGTGTCCAGAGGAGCTGGCCAAGGGCAACAACGGGGAAAGTGAAAGCAAATGATATTCAAGAGCCCTCGGCAGCCTGGTTTGGCAGTAAAACTCCTCACAAGTGCAGAGCCCTGGAGTCCAAGCTAGCATCAGGGACCCGGGTCTCTTCTCTCAGAGCAAGGCAGGGCCCCCAGTTCCGGAGCTCTAAGTTGCTATAAGAAGCATTCAGAGTCACAGAAATGGTGACAGGGTGGTTCAAGTCACAATCCTTAAACTGCTAAGTCATAGTTCCTTAAGGGTCTCCTACTGCTAAGGTTTTCAGGGCTGGGGCAGGGCTAACTCTACATGGGGGTGAGGGAGGGAAAAGGGGAAAAGATGGGCTGCAGATGCTAGAAGGAGATTTCCTCTAAACCAAGTTGGCTTTACTTTAAGACCAGAGTTAGCCACAGTGACCTACACCAATTACAGAAGCTCAACTATTCTAAACTGGTATCAGAACAAACGATCTTTCTGATTCACCCCTGCAAACCAGTTTGCTTGCTTTACTCATGAAGGCCAATATTGTATTATAATTAGGTCTGGCCCACTGAACTGCTTTCCTGGTCCAGAGCCTAGATTGCCTTTGGCTTTCTTAGCAACAGTCTCCGCCTAAATTGTCACCTGACTAACCCAGTCCCATGAAGTACAACCTCAAATGGATCAAGATAAGTCATTTTCAAAGATGGCTTAAGCAAAACAACAGAGGCTCAATTCAAAACAACTACTTCCCTTTGCTCATTCAATGTGTCAATGACCCATGAAGCCAAGTTCTTCAGTCCTCTTAGATTAACAAGATTGATGGCAATGATGTATATAAAAGCATAGTACCCGAAGTTACTATCCTATGTACACACATTTTATGTTAACATTTAAATGAAAACTAATAGGAAGGTAGGGCAGAATGGTTTTATCAAATCTATTTAAAAAGAATTGGACCAAAACAACAGGCTTCAAAAGATGCCACAATGAACTTACATAAAACCTCTAAATTGCCATGAGGGCTGGGTCAAAAGCAGTATTATCTAAACACTAACACATTTTGTGCGGTTTTATGAGGACACTGGAGAAGGTCTTCTGTTGGAAAGAAGTAAGTTAAAGGCTTAAATCTCTACTTAAGAGAGAAGTATATCTACACATGTACTTTTAATAAGGTTACTTTGAGCCTCACTTCCATTATAAAATGTTATATTCTAAAAAACTCTAGTAAATCCTTACATGTAAGCCCAAGCTAGAAGTATAACCTACAGCTGTGCTGTCCAGTAAGCAGCCGCTAGCCACATGTGTCAAGTGAGCATGTGAAATGGGACTAGTGTAAAGTGAGATGTATTGTAAATATAAAATATACAGCAGATTTAGAAAACAGTACAAAAAGAGAAGAATGCAAACTATTTCATTATTAATTTTTATATCAGTAACATGATGAAATTGTATTCTGGATATATTAAGTTAAAGAAAATATATTATTAAAATTAATTTCACCTATTTATTTATTTTTACAATGTAGCTAGAGAATATTTAAAAGTACATATGTGTCTAGTGCTTATGGCTCACATTTTATTTCTCTCAGTGCTGATCTAAGACATGAATGCCAATTTGATAATAAGTAGATTTTACAGAACAATTCATTAATCCCAGCTGGTCTAAATTCTGACCCCTAACCCTAGCAAAAAGGATAAAAAAGAGCAATATCTTGACTATTATGTAAGGGCTACATGAAACCTTAGAAGTAGTAAGTTGGAACCCGAGTCCACAAAACTTCAGCACATAAAAATAAACAAACCTCGCTGAAAAAAGTAGTGTAACCAAAATATACCTGGTAAGTCTAATTAATTGAAAATCTTGTTTAAAAATACTTTGCTTTATGATATATAATTTTAAAACCTACAGAGATGAAAATTAACTGAAAAACTATTTAAAATAAAAGAATTCAGACTGATGGTCAGTTTCAAAATCAGCAGCTTCCACCTTACATGTGCTAACAGTCACAAGTAAGAACATATAATTTTAGAAAGGACCCCATTCACAATATCTTCATAAAATATAAATCATCTAGGAATAAATCATTAAAATGCACAGGATTTATTTTAAAAAACTCTCCCCAGCACATAAAAGAAAAACCAATAAATGGAGAAAAAAACTAAGCTTAAACAAGTTAGTATACGAAAGATGTCAATTCTCTCAATATAAATTTATAAAATTAATGTGATACCAATAAATATCCCAACACATTTACTTTATTCAGTGATGCACTCATTGGTTTAAATGGAAAAATAAGCATGAAAATAGCCCCCCAAAATTAGAGGAAAGAGCAGTGATAGGACAGTTATGAGGACAATTTTTATTAATTGCAATAAAGGAATTTGATACTAGGGGCCAAAACAGACCAAAATAGAGAGGAAAGGTAAAGAAAAGGGGAGGGAGTTACTGCCTCCAGTCCAGAGACTGACTCAACTATATATGTAAATTCAGCACATAAAAGAAACACCTCAAACCAGTGAGGGGCGAACAGATTATAAAATATATGGTTATCATGTCAGATAATTGAGAAAAAATAAAATTAGACCCCTACCTTACATCCATAACAAGATAAATCCCACAGGAATTACACATGTAACTGTTTAAAGTGAAACCTAAAAGTACTAAGAAGAAAATATAAGTGAAAAATTATCATTATCTTGACACGAGAAATATGACACTAAACCAGAAATTTTAAGAAAGAAACTGAAAGACTATACTTTATAAAAAGTAACTATGGGGCTTCCCTGGTGTGCAGTGGTTGAGAGTCCGCCTGCCGATGCAGGGGACACGGGTTCGTGCCCCGGTCCGGGAAGATCCCATATGCTGCGGAGCGGCTCGGCCCATGAGCCATGGCCGCTGAGCCTGCGCGTCCGGAGCCTGTGCTCCGCAACGGGAGAGGCCACAACAGTGAGAGGCCCGCGTACCGCAAAAAAAAAAAAAAAAAAGTAACTATATACATGAGAAAATACCAAAAAAAAGTTAAAAGATAAACTATGCACAGTGAAAAGAGTTAATGTCTTTAACATATGATAAGCTCTTAAAATTCAATACAAGATAATCTTCATAAAGGAATGTACAATGAATAAACATTCAGAAAAAAATAGAAATAATTATTAAACTAATCAAAATGCATTCAACCTTATAAGTACAGCAATGTAAACTTAAAGAGTTTTTTTTTTCTTTTTTTTTGCATTGCATATTCATAAGGATAAAGAAGACTATCTGGTGGTGGAGAAGGGGTAAAGGAATAGGCACTCTTGTTCATTTTTAGTGAGGCTGTAAACTTGAATAATCTTTCTTGCATGTTTTTTGCCCTCATTATAAAAAAAAAGGTACATACTTTTGCCCCAGAAATCCCTTTTCTCAAAGATTTTCACAAAGAAATAATCAGAAAAGTGTACAACGATGTATAAAGGTGCTTATTCAAGAGTGGTTTTTTTTTTAAACAACTTTAAAGGACCTAAATACCCACCCACAGAGGATTCCTTAGTAAATTATTATACAATAACATGTATAATGCTAAGCTGCCATAAAATTCATGATCCATGCATTCAACAAATAACTACTGAGGCCCTACTAAGTGCCAGGCAGTGCTCTAGGCACTGAGGATATGAGTAGTGACGGTAGACAAAAAAATTCCTTCCCATGGAGAAGGTGGTCAAAAGTACAATACAAACTTCCAGTTATAAGATAACTAAGTTCTGAAGATGTAATGCACAGCATGGTGACTACAGTTAACAAGACTGTATTATATATTTGAAGTTGCTAAGAGAGTAGATTTTAAAAGTTCTTATCACTAGGAAAGACAGCTGTAACTATGTGAGGTGATGAATATTAACTAATCTTATTGTGGTAATCATTTTGAAATACTATATATACAAATATCAAATCATGTTGTACACCTTAAACTAATATGATTATGTATCAATTATATCTCAATAAAATTAGAAAAAATAAAATTAAAAATCCCATCCTTTGTGGAGTTTACATAAACTATATTTGACAGGCAAGGATGTGGGAAAAAAAGTTTAAAAGTAATGTGGAGTCTGATCTGATTTTTCTTAACAAATAAATATACTTCTCCTCTCCTGGAAAATAGTTGGAATGGATTAAATGTTAACATATATATTAAATGATTGTATTTGGATGGCATAGTTTGGGTTGATTTTTACTGTCCTCTTGACACCTTTTTGCCACGTGAGTTTTCTTCAATGAGCAGGTGTTACTTCTACAATCAAGAGAACAAATTTAAGCTCTTCTATTAAAAACAAAGAGTTACCTGTTCATCTGACAAACATGGAGGGCGACTATATGGCAGGCAAAGCTTTAAGTGCAGAGAATACAGCAGTGAACAGATCACAAGAAAATCGCTCCCTTTGTGGTACTCAAGTTCCGGTAGGAAGATATCAAGTAGGTCTGATTATAACGCATCTGTAGGACATCTCATCTCTAGGTCATAAAATTCATTTAAGTCAACCAATATCTGAGCTCCTACTATGCCCCAGGCAATGTCCTCAGTATATCAGTAAACAAAACAGACAAAAATCTCTGCCTTTAGGGAGCTTACTACCCAGAGGACAAGAGAACTGAAAGATGTGGGTTCCAGTGAGGAGTAAAGAATGAAACTGTTGGGCTTCCCTGGTGGCGCAGTGCTTGAGAGTCCGCCTGCCGATGCAGGGGATGCTGGTTCGTGCCCCGGTCTGGGAAGATCCCACATGCCGCAGAGCGGCTGGGCCCGTGAGCCATGGTCGCTGAGCCTGCGCGCCTGGAGCCTGTGCTCCGCAACGGGAGAGGCCACAACAGTGAAAGGCCCGCGTACCGCAAAGAAAAAAAAAAAAGAAAAATGAAACTCTTGCCTTTACTCACATTCTAGTGAAACTATGTGAATAGAGACCCAGGTGGCAAATATTTCATGAACTTCAAAAGTACGCTCTGATCTCTGCAAACTTTCCTATGGCTGTAAGGTACGCAAATGATTCAGTTCTCATTGTTTTTGAAATGATATAATGAAAAAAAAAAGAATGATGCACTGTAGACTAGAAAACCTAAAATAATTTAGTTCTGCCACACTTATTATCTCCAGGATTACACTAAGCAAAATTACATGTATTGGGAATTCTCAAATATTGATCACATGAAGCACCGCTATGTTCACACACCCTCTCTGTGAAAGAGTGTCATGTCAGTTGTAAATCTTTTAACTCATTTCCATGGTTACTTTGGGGCATCCTTCATTCACCACACCTTTTTGTCCCACCATTCAATTAGCCGGCACACAGCAGATGCATAATACATGCTTGCTAAAGGAACAAAGGATCTTAGTCATCTTTTACTTGGACAAATGAAACAGCCTTCTAAAGGTTTCCTTTTAACAATTCTTGCAGAAATCATCTCCATGCTCCTTTTGTTATCTTTTAATTAAAGGAAATGTAGTATTCTTTATAATTACAAACATTTTAAAGGTGCCGTTTACACAGACCAGGCTAGGAAAACAGTCCCTAGGATGATTCCTAGATTTATCACTTAGCACATGTTTTACATAATCAAATGAATGTCTTACATTTTAGCATAATATTCAACAGAAGAAAATGCAAACCACTGGATAGGTATGTGGCTTTTTTGTGTGCATTTCCTTAGTTTCAAATAATGGTCCTAATTTTGTAAATTATGAGCTCTAGAACACCTCTTTTATTCAAGCAAGAGCCTTTGACAATCTGATGGTGACAGTACCTGTCAGTTGCCAACCCAATAACCATTTTCCCTTTTTCTTTTAGGAATAAAACACTGAGTAATGTGCCAGATAGAAAACTCCATTTCCCAGCTTCCCTTGCAGAAGGGAGCCAATGCAAAATAAGCATTAGCCTTTGTGCGGTACTTTGAAGAAAACCCTTTGGTCTCACACCCTTCCTTTCTCTTCCTACCTGGGACTCCTACACAATGGCTGGAACCCAGTAACCAGGTTATGACTTTATGGAAGTTATATACTCAGGATGATGAGGCAGAAAGACGTAAGGAGCCCATGTCCCTTATGACTTTATGTAGTAGACATAGCTCACCTGGACTGCCTTCATGTTAGTTTTACAAGACTGAGAAAAATTCTATTTTGTGTAAACTGTTATTTCAGTCCCTGTTTCTAGGATTCCTAATGCTGAATTCAGAGACTTATTTGATTTAGCTGGAGTAGAAAGTGAAGAGACCTGTAATTCTTAGCCTTCTGCTTTATCTAGTCTTGCGTTCTGGCAAATTTATCTACTATCAGGGTTTCAACTATTATCTCTGAACTTGAGATTCCCATTTGATTTTACCCATATCTAACCTCCAAATTTCAAAGTATCCTCAAAACATGTCCATTTGGATGTCCCCCAATCACTTCAAAATTTGAATGTATATCTTCTCCTACTGTACTGACCCTCTTTCTCAATTTCCTTATCTTTTAATAGATCTTCCCAATCAATCAGGTTCAAGACTATAAACCACAGTTCCTGAAAATGTTTCACCTGCACCAAAATATTCTGGGCAGCTCATTAAGAATGCAGTCCCATGGCAGATCTACTCAACAGAATCGTCATGAGGCAGCCCAAGAAACCGCAGTTTTAATGGGATACCTGGGATCTTGTAAACATTAAAATTTGAAATCACTGCTTCAGAATCTCCTGCGGTATATTCACTATATCACTATGTCCTATGATGTGACCTTTGTCACCTCATTTCCTACTCTTCTCCCCCTCCCTGTTCCTTTAACACTTCTCTCTCCTGTCTTGGGGCCTGTCTGGAACATTCTTTCCCCAGATTCCCACCAGGCTGCTTTCACCTCCTCCACCTCAACTTTTCAATGAAGGCTAGCCTAACCAACCTATTTAAACTTGCAATTCATCCACCAACCTTGTGTATCTTACCTTTTCTTTATTTTTCCCACAGCACTTACCACATAACAAAATCTATAATTTGCTAATTTTTTGTGTTTTCTTTGTCTCTTGCCTCACTAGAATGATAGCACTTCCAGGGCAGGGCTTTTTCTATTGTTTATTCACTGATGTATCTCAAGTACCTGGAACGGTACTTGCAGGAGTTCAACAGATATCTGTTGAACACATTAATGATTTACTGAGAAATATCTCTAATTCCTCCCTTCCCAGTGTCACTGCTCCACTCCAATACTAATCCTGGCCTTTGTCATTTTTAGACTTTTTTGAAAAAACAACAGAGTGTATTTACAGTGTCATTTCCTCCAAACCATCCAACATACTTCCAGGCTTATCTCTCTAAGACACTGTTTGGGGATGTCACTCCCCTATAATGATTTGGCTCCTAACTGGCCCTGTTAGAAGTATTATACATTGGCCTCATGCTTGCATGAGAATTGAATTAGATGAACTCTAAGATCCTTTTCAGATATTTGATTCAAAATCCGAATGACTCATCTTGGCATTTAAAATGCTCTGTAATCTAGAAGTATTTACTTATCCAAATTTACATCCTATTCCTTCCAAGTTTCCCTTTGTTCCTGGCCAGTTTCTTTAAGAACTCTCAAATAAGCCATGGTCATGTTCACTGCTTTTTCAATTGGTTACTCTCTACCCTCAATGCCCTCCTGACTACTGAAATAGATGGCATTATCTTGGAAGCTTGGTACTCAGACTGTGACCTGCAGGCCAGCATCACCCAGAGTTACCCGTAAGCTTGTCAGAAATACAACTCCAGCCCTACCCATTTAGAAGCTGCATCTAACAAGATCCCCAGGTGATTTGTGGGCATCTTAAAGTTTGAAAAGCACTGCGTGAGCACTCATTTCAAATCATTTCTCAATGGAATGTTTGCTCGGCAGACCTCGTGTTCTTATGTCTGATCTGCCACAGCTCTTTGTTACCCATAGCAGGCACGCTGTTTAATTAATAACATCCCTTGTTAGACTATTTATTTCTTTTTTTAAAAAAAATAAATGTATTTATTTATTTTTGGCTGCATTGGGTCTTCGTTGCTGTGCACGGGCTTTCTCTAGTTGTGGTGAGTGGGGGCTACTCTTCATTGTGGTGCATGGGCTTCTCATTGCGGTGGCTTCTCTCGTTGTGGAGCACGGGCTCTACAGTGCAGGTTCAGTAGTTGTGGCACACAGGCTCAGTAGTTGTGGCGCACGGGCTTAGTTGCTCCACAGCATGTGGGATCTTCCCGGACCAGGGCTCAAACCCATGTCCCCTGCATTGGCAGGCGGATTCTTAATCACTGCACCACCAGGGAAGTCCCAGACTGTTTATTTCTTATTTCATGGAAGTTCTTTCCCCTCAATTTGGTTATAAATAGCTTGCACACAGAACAGCCATGCATCTGGCCAATCTGAATGCAGGGAACAGAAGCCCATTCAAGTCACTTCAAGGAAAAAAAAGAGCCTGTTCTAAGGCTACTTGGGAACTGGGACTAAAAGAGTCAGGAGGGAGGTGCTCCAGGGACTGGCCACCCTCTCTCAGCATGTGTCTCTCTGCCTCATTCTCTCCATCCAGTTCATTTTCTCTCCTATCTTCCTCGCTTCACGCAGTTTCTGTTTCCTCATACTAGCAGCATTCGCACAACCTATTACAGCCAGCCATTCTCTCCTCTACCAGCCTATTCTCCTCTGCCCCTTTCTGCTTCAACCTTCACTCTAAGCCTCTAAGCTTAACTCTTCCCATGGGAGAGGTGATCACCACAAAGCATCTTTCTGAGCCAAAACACAAGCTTACAAGTGTTTGAGCCACCTATGGATTCTCTGCTCTTGGGTCAGGAGCCTGCCGTGGTCCAACCAACTGAAGCCAAGGACGCTGCTGTTCAGAACAAGGCCTTTAGGCAGCAGGAGCTGTCAAAAGAGACTATTCCTTAGGAAAGAAAAGTGTGGGCAAGGCAGGCAATGAGCCACATCACCAGCCCACAGGGTCATTATTGATTCTGTCCTCACCACAGTCCAGAGCAAAATGCTGAGCACATAATAAACTGAACCAACCAACACGGGGGGTAAGGGTCATTCACTAAGTGCCACTATGCCCCTGACACTGTCCTGGATGCACAGGGAATACAAAGATTAAATAAGAACCAGTCACTGTTTTCCAAAGCTGTTAATTCAAATGTGTCACTGAACTAGCTACTTGACCTTTGACACGTACCTCAACCACTTGGGCCACAGTTTCCCCAACTATCAGATGGGATCATCTTCACCAATTTCCAGGAGCACTTTAAGGTCCTATAAGGTAATCTTTGTAAAAATGCTTTGAAAAATATACATGCCAATCAAAAACAATACTGTAGCCTCTCGGTACTTAATGAAATCCTCTCATATGGCATAGGTTTTACATTATTTTCTGGTCCTTTCTCTTTTCCCATTTCTCATGATATAGAATCCATCAACTGCTATTATTTGAAAGAACAATCCCAGTATTACCACTATATTTTCATTACCTGAATGGCTCACTCAAATGATGATTAAGAAAATTCATTCACGATTGTCAAAAAGACAACAAACAACAAGTGCTAGTGAGGATGCAGAGAAAAGGGAACCCTCATGAATTGCTGGTGGAAATGTAAATTGGTGCAGCCACTATGATAAACAGTGTGGAGGTTCCTCAAAAAATTAAATATAGAGCTATCATATGATCCAGCAATTTATCCAAAGAAAACAAAAACACTAATTCGAAAAATATATGTATCACTATGTTCATTGCAGCATTATTTATAATAGCCAAGATTAGGAAGCAACCTAAATGCCATCAGTAGATGGATGAATAAAGAAGATGCAGTGTGTGTGTGTATGTATACATATAATGGAATATTACTCAGCCATAAAAAAGAATGAAATCTTGCCATTTGCGACAACATGGATGGACCTAGATGGTATTATGCCAAGTGAAATAAGTCAGAAAAAGACAAATGCTGAATGATTTCATTTCTATGTGGAATCTATAAAACAAGTGAACAAACATAACAGAAACAGCATCATAAATACACAGAACAAACAGGTGGTTGCCGGTGGGAACTGGAGTAGGGGGTAGAGACACAGGTGAGGAAGATTAAAAGGTACAAACTTTCAGGTGCAAAATATGAGTCATGCATATGAAATGTACAGTGTGGGGAATATAGTCAATAATTATTCAATATCTTTGCATGGTGACAGATGGTAACTAGACATTGTGGTGATCATTTGGAAATGCATAGAAATATCGAATCACTATGTTGTATAACATAAATTAACATACTATTGTAGGTCAATTATACTTCAGAAACAAACCAACCAACCAACTCATAGAAAAAGAGATCAGATTGGGGGTTATCAGAGGTGGGGTATGGGGGGAGGGGAAATTAGATGAAGGCAGTCAAAAGGTACAAACTTCCAGTTATAAGATAAATAAGTACTAGGGATGTAATGTACAACATGATAAATATAATTCTTTATACATGAAAGTTGTATGTTATATATAAAATTTGTTAAGAAAGTAAATCCCAAGAGTTCTCATCACAACGAAATTTTTTTCTGTTTCTTTAATTTTATATCTATATGAGTTGATGAATGTTCACTAAATTCATTGTGGTAATCATTTCATGATGTATGTAAGTCAAATCATTATGCTGTACACCTTAAACTTATACAGTGCCATATGTCAAATATAGCTCCATAAAACTGGAAGAAATAAGAAAAAAAAGAAAATGCACTTCACTCAGAAGTGTAAAAAACGAATGTACACATTTTTACTGTGTACATTTAAAGACAGCACTATCATTTATTCAATGTGCATCTATAAGGTGCCCTGTATATTTTTTCATTATATTACAAATGACAATAAGAATGTACTAAATCCCTAAGTAGGACACAGGTTAGTTTTGACTCTTGTGTGGCCTTCTCCCCAGAGCAGTTTCACTGAGTACTTCCTAAGTGCTGTAATCCGAAAATCATAGCTACTAGAGCTCAGAGCCCCCATTTTTAACATGGGGGCTCTGAAGAGGAAAAATAATAAAATGGCCTGTCTCAAACCCCTATAATCCAATTCTCCTAAAATCTGTATCTTTTTTCCTAACATCACTTTACCACTTGCCAAACATTAAAGGGGGGAGGGGGCAGGGGTGAAGGATGGACACCAGTGAGTGATGTTGTGAGAACATGAGCCACCCTTTATAGGATTCAAGTATGGGTTTATGTGACACAAAAACAAAACAAAGCTCCAGATATGCACTGTTTTGGCTTCGCTATGAACAAAATGAAAACATATTTACCAACTGACTGCCACATGCTAGGCCGGATGCTGAGGGCTCATCAGAGGATGAAGACAGCGTAGGCCCTCCAAAAGCTTACTGCCCTTTACCCTCGGGCATCTGTTGCTCATTGCTCACAAGTGTAGCCATTCAACATCTGGCCCTGGGTGGAGCAAAGAAAACAGCTTCCACCTTGCTAAAAAGTCCGCTCAGCTGGCCAAAAGGCAGGTATCAGGTAAAGGGAAAAACAAAACCTCAGACGGGAGCTGGGTGAGACTCCGCTGCAGGAGGCGGAACTGCAGAGACTGTAATGCACAGCACCGGCTGAGCGCCCAAGCCCAATTAAGGCTCCTCCCGCTCGGAGAGGCGAGGGGCTGTGGATCAAAGGATCCTGCAACCTGGGAAAGGCAGATTCAGTTCCCGGGGAGCCGTGATATGGGGGCTGCAAAAAGGTGGGCGGCTGGCTGGAGCTGTGCTCCCTAGAATGGAGAAGCAGACTGGAGACAGAGTGGTTTGTGCACTAGTGGGGAGGGAGGTGGGCAGGGCGAGAGCGCAGAGAACCAACAGTCACGCTGCAGTGTAAAGCGAGCCTTGGGGATCCCTCCGAGGACACCAATTTCGGGGCTCTGCAGCTGGAAAGGGGTCTGCACTGATGGCGGCGCAGGGAGAAGGGTTCGCAAACACACACACACACTCACACTCTCTCTCTCTCTCTCTCACACCGCCTGACCCTCGGCTGGCCCCGAGCCGCCCCCGCGCGCGCTCCGCACCCAGCTTCGTGCTGCGGCAGCTACTCACCCTCCGCGCGGGAGCGGATCTCCGACACGGTCCTCCGCATGGTGGACATCGCGGCGGCCGCCGCAGGTGGCTCTTCGGACCAGACTCTGCACCTGTCACGGCGCCGCGCAGGCGGAGGATCTGGCTTCCCCGCGCCGAGCGCTCAGCAGCCGCGCGGGCCCAGCCGCCCACCCAGGGCAGTGCCGCTGCTGGGCGAGGCCCTCGCACACCGGCGGGAGAAGGAGGAGGTAATGAAGGCGGCGGCGTCCGCAGAGCTGAGCGAGCTCTGCCTGCAGCCCCGGAGGGAGCGGCGAGGCAAGGGGCGGAGCTTCGGCGTCTGCGTCCGGGCAGGGATCCTCAGGACGCCCACTCACTCGCACAACTGCAGCGCTGCGGGGAAGGCGGGAGAGGGGCGGGGAGAGACTCCGGAGAGCCTCCTGCGCCCCGCCCTGCTTTGGACCGTACCATCCCTGAGTGGGGAGAGGCAGATGCCGGCCTCTTCCACCACAGGCGCCCTTGTCCCTCCCCGTGGCTTCGGCTCTTCCTGT
Source organism: Lagenorhynchus albirostris (assembly GCF_949774975.1). Taxonomy (NCBI): domain Eukaryota; kingdom Metazoa; phylum Chordata; class Mammalia; order Artiodactyla; family Delphinidae; genus Lagenorhynchus; species Lagenorhynchus albirostris. The sequence continues at coordinate 81,937,560 of NC_083098.1, read as the reverse complement.
CTTTTCTCAATGCTTTTCTGCTTCTTCCAAGGCTTGGCCAGAGAGGAAGTGGTACTGTGGCTCCTGCATCCTTGCAAATCCTATCCCTCCACCCTCTAGTTTTAATAACAATGGAGTCGCCCGTGGTGCGGAAGTGGGGTTGGGTCTGAGTGGGCTGGAAAGCGGCGAAAGGGCCTGGGGCGTCAAGGGCTAGGAGCTGTGGAAGGGCACTGCGTGTTGGCCACCCCCGATGCAATTCTAGCCTCCATGCGCCGCCAACAGCCCTCGCGACCTGAGTCGCACCTGCTCACTCGCCTGGTCCACGAGCAACAGGTTCTGAGGCCGGGGTCCTCGGAAGCTGGTGGCTCCTCCTGCCCATGGTGCTCATGTGCGTCTGGGGCCGGCTTGCGAGTGGCCGGGTGCATCCAGCTAGTGCGTGTTCTGCAGACTGACAAACCTCTGGACTTGCAGTAAAGTCAACTGTTGGGCCAGGTGCTTCAAATTTTGCTTTTAGTCAAACATGCAGGAAGTTGGGAGCAGTAGTTTTACCTGAAAAGGGGAGAGGGAGCCTAGTATAAAGTCCGTAAATACATTAAATTTTAGTTTGCCCCATATCCTACAAATAAGGGTAACTTCGTTACCTTTTATTTTGTATAAGGAGATCTATGCAAACAAGTTATCAGAACAAGTACGGTAGTTTTTATTTATCGTTGATTTCATCTTTAAGTTAGGCTGTAAGGTTTTATATATTGAATAGATCGTGGCGAGCCGCTGAAATGGCGAGAAAGGAATAAATTGAGTTGGAAACAATTTGCTGCTTCTCTCATCTTGTGCTCTTCCTCCAGCACTCGGTGGAAGAGGGCTTAACGTGGAGGCGTTTATTGTGAACTTCTTTCAGGTCCTGAAGGGAGAGATCTGGAAAGGTTTGAACAGAGAGATAAGTGATTATTCCCAAGCCTCTTGAAAAAATAAAACCTGCTGATAGCATCTTATCTCCATTTGTGGTGTTACCTCTGTCTCCTGCAGGTAGCATTTGCTAATCAGAGCCCTGCCCTACATTAATTCCGAGTCAGGTGCTCAGTACATATTTATGAAGAACCCACTCTACTTGGCTCTGATTCGGAGGCTGGGATTAGAACAAAGAAAATGTATTTCCAGCATTCATGAAACATTGCAGGGTAGAGCAGGACTCAAAGGTGTTTATTTCAGTGATGGTCTTGATTTACAAGTATGGTCTTCTAAAAGTAAGAAATGAACACACAGCCTTTTCAGGACAGTCCTCACTGGCCCTTTTTATTCCTTTCCAGGTCCAGGATCTCCTTGTATAAAGCAGACTCCCTCTGGCTTGATGAACATGCATCTGAAAAAAATTAAAAGGGTAAGTACAACAAGGAAATAGTTTTAAAAAATCAGCTCTAAAAGTGAGTGAACAGAAACCAGAGAAAAATGCAGTGCTTTTGTGATTAACATTTTAGATAGAATTTTATATAAAGCCAGAACCAGCTTCTATTCAAAATCAGTGCACAGCAGCATACCAGTATTTGATTAATGAGCAAATATCTTTGTAATTCCTATGGACCCTGAAATGAAGTTCAATTCTGCTTATTTACAGATAGTAATTAACTGGAGTTCCAGAGATTACCTCTGTTTTCTATAGACCAATCTATTTTATATATGTCTGTGTGTTTCCCATTAACAACCCATCGGCAAAGTTGACAACATACATCATTCATACAGGAAATGACAAGAGTCTTTCATACAGAGAAGAACATTTCATGATATAGTCCATAGCTCACTGTGTGTCCTTTCCCAAGTTATGCTGTCACTTTATCCATAATGGCAAGAGTATCCTTCCGAACTCATTTCTGTTTTGTTTGTTTGTTTTGTTTTCCCCAGTTTTGTTTTTTAACATGTTTATTGGAGTATAATTGCTTTACAATGTTGTGTTAGTTTCTGCTGTATAACAAAGTGAATCAGCTATACGTATACATATATCCCCATAATCCCTCCCTCTTGCATCTCCCTCCCACCCTGCCTATCTCACGCCCCCCAACTCATTTCTGAAAAACCATTCATTTCTGATTGTTAGAAAGCACACATGTTTTTATTGGTTCAGAACCCTGATTGAAGTTGAATGTTGTACTCATCTGCATGTGCTTGATTTCAAAGTCCTCTCAGATCTCCTCATCTTCCATTGCACAGTGCGCTAGCCCCTGGCAGGGAGCTCTGGTGCCAGCAACATGACCTTGTCACAGAACCTGTAATACAACTCAGATGTCAGCAAGATCGTTTAAAAACATTCAGGTCCTGCGACTGCACTGTTGATGGACTTAGAAGGAAGCGGGTTATTCAAGAATAACTTTTCCAAGGGCCAGGTTTTATCCTCCACAAAGTATCCATTGAATGCATAACATGTGTGAAGTGCCCAGCCAGAATGCTAAGTTACAAAGACAATGCATTTGTTAAAGTAACCAGCAGTGTAACAAGATGGCTGACACTTAATGCCAAATAGGCCAGCAGCAACACTAGAAGCATTGAGAGAAGGGGAGATTCCAAGAGCTGAGTGATCAACATACTTGAGCTAGGTTTTGAAGTAGGGATTAAGTCGGTAGAAGTGAAAAGGAATGCTTGGCATATAGTTAAGTGCTCAATTATGATTTTTTAATGAATGGTTAAGGAAATGGAATGATAGAAGACTATATATGGTTGGGGAGAACCAAGAGACCAATTGGACTACAGGGATCTCACTGAGAATCTGTACACTTTATTTTTTCTAATTTTATTGAAGTATATTTGATTTACAATGTTGTGTTAATTTCTGCTGTACAACAAAGTGACTCAGTTATGCATATATATATATTTTTCATATTCTTTTCCATTATGGTTTATCACAGGGTATTGAATATAGTTCCCTGTGCTATACAGTAGGACTTTGCTGTTTATCCATTCTATATATAATAGCTTACATCTGCTAACCCTAAACTCCCAATCCATCTCTCCCCCCGACCCCCTCCCCCTTGGCAACCACACCTCTGTCTGTTCTCTATATCTGTGAGTACGTTTCGTAGATATGTTCATCTGTACACTTAAAATGTGGGAATTGTATGTTATGTGAATTATATCTTAATAAAGCTGTTTAAAAAATTGTCTCTAGAGGTGTGAGCCACAAAAATTATCAAGTCCAGCAAGTCAAAGAGATGTTGAGCATATTCCTGTCTTGGTGGTTTTTCACTTACTAATTACGTGATGTTGCCTTGAGTTTGTTGTTGTTGGGGACACCGAGAATTAAGAATTGGTCCTTCTTGGGAGGAACTCATAGTTAACTAGGTGACAGAGGCATGCTCACTAATTTACTAATTTATGATATACCCAGGAGTGCTTTGGGAACTTACATCCTGAAGGTAGTTGGAGATGTACTTGAGAACCCTGCTTCTGATTGAGAAGGAGGAATGCAAAGTTGAATACTATACGACTATGGAATACAGATGCTGGATAATGCTGGCAACTACATTCTAAATTCTTTTGCAAAAGCACAAAATAATGGGGTAAATTAATCTTAAAGTTTAGATAATTATATCTTTTAGTTTAAAATTGAGGTTAAGATATAACATAAATTCTATCTAGTCGCAAAGCTACCTGGTTATTGTAAGAAAAGATGCTTATTACCTTTGGTGTGTGGTTGGTATATTGATTCAATGGATGGTGAAGATACTGTTATGGTTAAGAGACTATTATGACATCATTATGGTATGGTTAAGATATTATTATGCTGTTGGGCTTGTAAGGCATTTTCCCCAAGTCTTCCCATCTTGATTGCTCTTTTTCTATCACCATCGTTTACATGCACACCGCTCCGGTGCACCAGCAAGTTCTTTAGGCTCAGTTTTAAAAATATGTCTTACTTCTATCCACATTTCATTCTCCACCTCTACCTTGTACAGGCCCCCATCATCGTTCACCTGCAGTAGCCTCCTAACTGATCTCCCTGCTTTTACTTTTGTCACCCATTCATAGTTATTATTATTTAAAAACACAAATGAGTTTATTATTTTAGGATGAGTCAATGTCATTATTATTATCTTAAAAAACAAATGAATTTTAATTTCTTTAAAACACAAATGAGTTTATGTCATTTCTTAGGACTTCAGTGGCTTCCGGCGGCACCTGGATTGAAGCCCAAACCCTTTCTGATCTTGCCCTTGCCTGCCTCTCAGGCTCATCTCCTTTTACCCCTTATTTGGTCATTGGGCTCAGATTATCCCAGCCCACCCCAGCTGATATTGCCCCACTTCCCCAGTGCTAGCCACCACCACATTGCCTTAGTCTGTTTTTCTCATAGCACTTATCTCTGAAGTTTTCTTGTTTGTTGGTTTACCTGTTTATGATAAATAGGTCTTGCTCTGTTGTCTTACTTATTACAATTTGTCTAACGTTAAGAACAGTGTGTGTCAAATGGCACAGGATCAATAAATATTTGTTGAATGAATGAATGAACTGAAAAAATGAGTGTACTGTGAATAATCTGGTTCCTTAAGATTGGAGACTGGAAATAAGTCAAAGAATAGATAGTATTTTATTTGAATAGTTAATAAGTTTTACCCTTCATAAGCATGTATACTGGAATATATTACTTTGTCATGAAATAATAGAACATATTTGCTATGAAGTACTTGATACCAGAAGAAGCTTCTGAATACCATATTGGCTTTTGTTAAAATCAAATGATGGAATTTTTAAAACAATAGACTGATTGGAGTAGCTTGTTCTTGCTGGACTCACTGTAACAAAACCCATATAACAGAGATGTGTGTGCAAAGATATTCACTGAAGCATTGTGTAGGGGCAAAAAGAATGTAGTCATCACCATGTGCTGATATGGAAAGAGTATCAAAATATATTAAGTAAAAAAATGACTGTAATAAAACAGAGTGTATAATATGATTCACTTTGGTAAATAAATTAATTATATATATTATTTTATAGAAAAGCATAAAACAATAATTTACCTTTGGGTGGAAGGACTGGGGTAGTGAGGAGGGAGGTTCCTATTTTTCCTATTTGATACTTTTCTGCATTGTTTGCATTTTCTAACTATAAGATTTTTTTTTTTAAGTGTCAATAGGGGTTATTTGGATTTTGCTTTTTTTTCTGTATTAATAAGTGTCATGTCTTTAAAGCACTCATGTTTTTAAAAGTGCACTCAGAAACCATCAGAATATTCAAGAGAATTTAATCAGAATAAGAAATGCCAGATGAAAAAACAAAACAAAACAAAAGAAAAACTGATTTCAACCGAAAGCTCTAAATCCACTGTCACTGAATAATCCAGTCACTTATTCTTACTCATAATGTTAAAATCAATACTTTTCTCTCATGCCTGTGATTCATTTCTCATGAGTTTACCATTCTCTTTCCAAACACGTTAGCAAAGTTTTAAGTCAAAGTTATAATGTCTTTAAACATTATTATCTTCTTCATATAGTGGGAATTTCCAACAAAAAATAGTACAATGATTTTTTTCTTCACTATAATTGAAAATATTTTGCTCCTGTTTAAATGAAATGAGATTTAAAATGTTGATTTGTTTTATATGAAAAGACTCAATAGAAAAAAATTTTAAAATATACTCCAGTACATTTAAAATAGTGTTTGATTCACACACAAGTTTTCAGAAAAAACATTTACTGAATTTTTTACTCAAAAAGTAAATGAACGTTCAAGGCAAAATAATCCTGGTATTGAGATCTTGAATTCAGACTTATCATTTCAAACTGATAAGAGACTAACTAAATGGCATGATTTTTACTTTAAAAACTTCCATTCTACCAGAGCCAGGAAGTGAAAATTAATTCTTAATTTAGAAGTGCTGTTTCTTTTCCAAAACTTAACAAAACAACATTCCAGTAATGCTGAGTCTCTGTAAAATATTACTGTAAAATATACTTCATGGATAATACATTTACTATAGTATTTTCATGAATTCTGATATTTTTAAAAGCAGCTTTATCGAGGTATAATTGACATACAATAAACTTAATATGTTTAAAGTGTAGATTTAATAAGTTTGGACATACATATAAACACCTATGAAGCCATCACCACATTCAAGATAATAAACATATCCATCATTTCCAGAAATTTCCTCTTGCTCCTTGGTATGGTTGTTATGTATAACTAGAGATGCTTTTTCTTCATGCATTCAGTGCAATTTATTGAGTGCCCACCACGTTCTAGATACTGAGCTGAGTATTTAAGATTGAATGGTCAGCTAAACCAATAGGTTCTGGACCAATGAAAAATTATGATCAAATGATTATGTAAGTAAATAAATATAAAATCACAACTGTATATCATATTCTAATGGAAAGATAGTCTACACCTGTATATATTGATTGTACTTAAAAGTATTTCTGGGTTTTCACACTTATATCTGGAACTCTTCAAAAATGTGTATATGTACCTTTATAATATATCTGAAAATAGACATTAACATTTTATTTCTACTGGATGTTATGGCATTTATCTTGAAAATGGTGTCATGTTTCTTATATGAAAAGGATAACCAGTGAAGACAAGAAATTTTATTTTAATTTATTTCTTTGATGTTTACCAGAAAGCCAATATTGGAAATGAAAAAACTCTTAAGAAAATTTCACTTCTTTTTCTTGCCATGTCATATTAGGTGTTATTTCAAAGGAGGAGAGGTGATAATAATGAGGTAAAAGTATTGAAAGAAAGGAATGTTTATTAAAAATTGAATATAGTGGTAAATGACATAAATATGATTATGAAATACAATTTTGTAGTTCCATCACTTTTAATTTGGAAAGAATGCCAGGCTTAAGATGGTTTCCTGATGAATTGAAATAAGCCATAGCTATCAAATGTGAAATATTTGCCGATTGCTTTTGGGCCTCTTGGATGATATATCCACTGCTCAGGTTCATAACTCACTGCAGTGTTTAGCAGATATATTGGAAAATCACAATGTTGTTTTTTTCCCTCTGACCCCAGAAATTCTCAGGAACAACATTTGCTGGAAAGAGGAATCATTTATCACTGTAGATTCTTTCCAACTTTGAACTCTGAGGAAATCTACCAAATGGAGAAAGAGAATCAATACTTAACTCAGGATTACATTTTAGTATTCACTCTAAAGAAAGAAGCCAGGGGGAAAACACTATAAAGAAAAGGTGTAAAGAAGGTAAACCAGCTATAGATTCAGGGCTTGTGGAAGCTGGATATTCCGGAGGCAAGAGTGAAGTGAGCTAGTGCCAAGGACGGGAGCAGAGGCTTGGACCTCTTGGATAGATCTGCTTCTGGACCTAGGCCTGAAATGTCAGCTCCTCTTCCCTGCCTGTGTTCTCTTGTCTGTTTTTCATTTAGTCTAACCTCTTAAAAGCTGACCTTTGCCTGTTAAATTGGAACCTCTTTCCTCCTGTTCCTGAATCCATGCTATTCTGATTCCAGCTTGCCTCCCAGGCTTTCAGCAGCCATATAGCCTCTGATTGAAGTGGCTGCAGTCTGTTGCCTGCATAGCCCCTCAAGGTTTCCAGTGCCCCTTGGTTTGATCCTGTGCCTAGTGTTGGCCCCCATTGGCTTCTTCTGACTTCCTCTTTTTTATGTGTGTGTGCGTGTGTGTGTGTGTGTGTGTGTGTGTTAATTTCTGTTGTACAGCAAAGTGATTCACATACATATATATGTTTTTTTAAATATTCTTTTCCATTATGGTTTATCACAGTATATTGAATATAGTTCTCTGTGCTATACAGTAGGACCTTGTTGTTTATCCATTCTATATATAATAGCTTACATCTGCTAACCCCGACCTCTCACTCCATCCCTCCCGCAACCCCCTCCCCCTTGGCAACCACTAATCTGTTCTCTGTGTCTGTGAGTCTCCTGACTTGCTCTTGATCTAAAATGACATTGAAGGAGGAAAAGGGAGACCTGTAGGTTGAGAAATACTGAGAAGATTTGAATAAGTACATGGGAACCAAATTATGGAGGACCATGCAAATCAACAGAGGTGTTAGAATGAATGCACAAGGTGAAAGGGAGTTACAGTAGGCCCTAGGTAGCACAGGATAAAATTGTGTTTTAAAAAGATTTTTGTGGTGGTAACAATACGGAGCATGAATTACAGTAGAAGTAAAGAGATCAAGATGGAGACGTCAAAGATTTGTTCAATTAACAGAGGAAGTGATGATTTTTAAAAAATTAAGCTTGAATGTAACATGAGGCATTTTTCGTAATACTTATGGGACTATGGAGACTAAAGGATGATAGTCTGTTTATCTGAAAAGAAAAGATAATCTTCTCTGTGTAGTTACAGATATAAGTATAGATATAGATATGATTATGTTTGAACTTTTTACATGTTAGGTCGATTTTTTATTTAACCAGAAATTCTGACATTCACGGAGGGGAGATTACCTTCATTACTTTCTTTGAAAGGTGCTAAGTGTATGTTATATTTTAGCATATGCTTAATTGACAGAAGTGTTTTGTTTATCTTTTAATGTTACCATAACTTTCAGTAGTCTGAAAAAAATGTATGATTAATCTAAAAACCTCATTGGTATCAATCCTGACTTAATGAAAAGAACTGGAATCAGAAGACCTGGTTTGCACCTCAGTTCTGGTTCCTTCTAGTGGTTGGATTTTGAGAATATCATTAAAAAACCTTTCAGAACCTCAGATTGGCTAGTGGGTTAACATATAGGCTTTACAATCAAACAGCTAGATTCATATACAGGTTCTACCACTTACCAGTAGTATGACTTTGGCCAAGTTACCTAACTTCTCTGTGCCTCAGTTTCTTCATACGTAAATAGGGACTAATTATAATACCTATTTTATCAGCATGTTGTGAGAAGTACATGAGATAATTTATTATAATGTACTGTACAAATTTTAGCTATTATCATCTGGTGCATCCAAACTGTTTTTATACTCTGAGTGACGTAAAATTAAATGATTTTAGGTACTAGAGGCATTTCCCTCAATATTGCCTTTCTTTGTATAGTCAAATAACATAGGTTTACTTAATCTGTCATTTGTATGACAGATGGCAGGAATGTTGAATATGTAATGTTAATGCAGGATTCTATTTATGGGTTTCAAGAGACTTGCTGCAAGAATGCTGATTAGTAATATTTATTAAAATGTTAAAACAAATATGTCTTCTTATGTCATTTAGAATAAGATTCAACTGTATATAATAGAAAACCCAAAATAACGGTGATCTATATGAAGCGGGAGTTTATTTCTCTGTCATATAAAAGAAGTCTGAAGATAGACTCCACACTGGCATCAAAGAATCAGGGTCTTCCCTTTCTGCTCTGCATGCTAACATATGGCTTCCATCCTCAAGGTCACCTCATGGTCCTAGCTGTCTTCTGGTATGCCAGCTATAACATCCGCATTGGAAGATGGGAAAAGGAATAAAGATAAAAAGAGATCCCAGCAGGCTTAGATAGATCTCTTTAAGCATCCATTCCTGAAGTCTCCAAAGAAATTATGCGTAAATCTTATTAGCCAGAACTTAGTCTCATGGCCACACCTAGCTGAAAGGGAGGCTGGTAAATTTAGTTTCTTATTCAGCTGGCAGTATACCTAGATAAAATTTGAGGTTCTGATACCAATGAGGAAGGAGAGGATGCCTTTGAGGGTAGGCATCCAGCATTCTCTGGCTTCCTCATAAATCTCAGAAATCATTCTCAAGGTTGCATTATTAAAATCCTGGAGTTCTTCATGGACATCATAATGAAACTATGTTTTGTTCAAATTGTGTTTTTAAATATTTATAAGAAAAAAGGGAAAGAGTTTGCTTTATTTTAGAAACAGTCTTGATGAAGTAGGTTTTAAATTGATGGAGTTTAGCAAATAATTTATTAAATGCTAATTGAATATAATATTGAATTGAGTACAGTAGAAAATGGATAAATTGTTGATAAGTTATTAGTTATTAAGGTGACTTCCTGTTTTAAAGACAAATAAAATTTAAACATTTATACACCAACAAATTGGACAACCTAGAAGAAATGGATAAATTCCTAGAAACATACAACTTACTAAGACTGAATCATGATGAAATAGAAAATCTGAACAGACAGATTACTAGCAAGGAGATTGAATCAGTAATCAAAAACCTCTCAACCAACAAAAGTCCAGGACCAAACAGCTTCATGGTAAGTTCTACCGAACATTCAATGAAGAATTGTTACTAATTCTTCTCAAACTCTTCCAAAAAATAGAAGAGGGGGAACTCTTACACATACATTTTATGAGGCCAAATTTACCCTGATACCAAAACCAGACAAGGATACCACAAAAAGGAAAATAATAGGCCAATATCCTTGATGAACATCGATGCAGAAATCCTCAACAAAATATTAGCACACAGAATTCAACAATACATTAAAAGGATCATACATCATGATCAAATGGGATTTATTCCATTCATTTAAATGGCTCAGCATCTGCAAATCAATCAGTGTGATACACCATATTAACAAAATGAAGGATAAAAATCATATGATCATCTCATAGGTGCAGAAAAAACATTTGACAGAATTTAACATCCATTTATGATAAAAACTTTAAACAAACTGGGTATAGACGGAACATACCTCAACATAATAAAGACCATGTATGACAATCCCACAGCTAACGTCATACTCAACAGTGAAAAGCTGAAACCTTTTCCCTTAAGATCTGGAACAAGACAATGCTGTCCACTCTTACCACTTTTATTCAAGATAGTATTGGAAGTCTTAGCCAGAACAATTAGACAAGAAAAAGAAATAAAAGGCATCCAAATTGAAAGGAAGAAGTAAAACTGTCAACATTTGCAGGTGACATGATATTATATATAGAAAACCATGAAGACTCCATCAAAAAGTGTTAGAACTAATACATGAATTCAATAGTTGTGGGATGCAAAGTAAATACACAAAAATCAATTGCATTTTACACTAATAACAATGTATTAGGAAGAGAAATTAAGAAAATAATTCCATTTACAATTGCACCAAAGAGAATAAAATACCTAGGAATAAATTTCACCAAGGAGGTAAATGACCTGTGTATTGAAAACTACAGGATATTAATGAAAGAAATTGAAGAAGACACAAATAAATGGAAAGACATTGCATGCTCATGGATTGGAAGAATTAATATTGTTAAATTGTCCATACTACCCATAGTAAAATATGGATTTTACTGCAGTCTCTATCAAAATTCTAATTGCATTTTTCACAGAAATAGAACAAATGATCCTAACAATTGTATGGGACCACAAAAGAGCCTGCATAGCCAAAGCAATCTTGAGAAAGAAGAGCAAAGCTGGAGGCATCACATTTCCTGATTTCAAACTAAACTATACTAATTAAAACAGTATGGTACTGGCATAAAAACAGACACGTAGATCAATAGAACAAGATAGAGAATCCAGAAATAAACCCACACATATATGGTCAATTAATTTATGACAAATGAGCTAAGAATATACAATGGGGAAAGGACAGTGTCTTCAATAAATGATGCTGGGAAAATTGGATAGCCACTTGTGAAAGAATGAAACCAAATTACTATCTTACATCATACACAAAAATTAACTCAAGATGAATTAAAGATTTGAGCATAAGACCTGAAACCATAAAACTCGTAGAAGAAAACATAGGCAGTAAGCTCCTTGATATAGGTCTTGGCGCTGATTTTTTGAATCTGACACCAAAAGCAAAAGAAATAAAAGCAAAAATAAACAAGTAAGACTATATCAAACTACAGAGCTTCTGTACAGCAAAGGAAACCATCAACAAAATGAAAAGGCAACCTATTGAATGGGAGAAAATAATTGCAAATCATATATCTGATAAGGGGCTGATATCCAAAATATAAAAAGAATTCATACAACTCAATAGCAAGAAAACAAACAACCCAGTTAAAAATAGGCAGAGGATCTGAATAGACATTTTTCCAAAAAAATACAACAGGTACATGAAAAGATGCTCAACATCATTAATCATCAGGGAAATGCAAGTCAAAACCACAATGAGATAGCGACCTCACAGCTGTTAGAATGGCTGTTATAAAAAAAGACAAGAAATAAGTTTTGCAAGGATGTGGAGAAAGAGGAACCCTCATAAACTGTTGGTGAGAATGTAAATTGGTACAACCACTATGGGAAACAATATGGAGGTTCCTCAAAAAATTAAAAATAGAACTGCCATATGATCCAGCAATTCTGCTTCTGGGTATTTATCTGAAGAAAACAAAAACACTAATTTGAAGATATATATGCACTCCTATGGTTATTGTAACATTATTAGCAATAGCTAAGATACGGAAACAATCTTAAATGTCCATCAATGGATGAATGCATAAAGAAATTGCATATATATATAGAGAGAGACATAATGGAATATTATTTAGCCATAAAAATAATGAAATCTTGCCATGTGTGACAACACAAATGGACTTCCAGGGCATTATGCTAAGTGAAATAAGTCAGAGAAAGACAAATATCATTTGCTCTCTCTTATATGTGGAATCTAAAAATAAACGAACAAAAAATAAAAACACAATAAGCTCATAGCTACAGAGATCAGATTGGTGGCTGCAAGAGACAAGGGTTGTTGGGGGGTGGGAAAAATGAGTGAACTCTTTTTTTAAATTTAAACAAATTTAATAATAATTAAAAAAGAAAAAATCTTAGGGGTGAAAACAAGACTCACAAAAGCAATGAATGAAATAAACACATAGAAAGGTCTTCTATTTCCATTTTGTCTCTCTTTAAAATCAGAAAAGGGAAAAATTAAAGAATTAGAGGTCTCTGAAGAGAGATGGTACTTAATAGCATTATGGAAGCATCAGTCTTTGAGTTGTGTACAGACTGCACTGTGAGGGAAGGGTGGCATACCGTATTACGAAGCTGCTGTGGCCGTCTTGTCGATGTTAGTTTTCCGTGTTCTTGAGGACGGCTTTTGGATCCTGAAAAAGTTATCCAAAGCAAACTTTATTTTTAAAATTTAATATTAAATGTATTAAATTTATATATTAAAAACATAGTTCTTTCTTAAGCTTTGAAATTCAACTTAATCATTTTATTCTACTTAAAAATCTAGCAAATTTTAAGAATTACTTTAAGGAGGTGTTAATGTTTGATTCTTTTCATAAACGAAAACTCCCTTAAATGTTTTAAACTACACTTAATAAGTCGGTACATTTTGTTTTCTTTTTAAGTCCTTTACTCACCTGAAAGAGCCTTCCAAGTACTTAAGTAACCATTAAAATAGGATAAATTTAACTTATAAAAATAAGTCTTAGGCTTTCTTAAATTTTCTAATACTGGTGGATCTCAACATAATTTCTTTGACTAAATCAATTATTCAGTCCTGTCAGTTTAGTTTGGAATCACAAGGATGAAATATTTTTGTAATAGGTAGAATTCTCTTAAATACATTGATTATTTCTAAACTTTACTAAAAAATATTAGTACTATAAGTTTGATTTACTTAACCATATGAATGCATCATTCTTCAGGTTTAAAGCTAATAATTCTCTTGAAAACAATTATGTCATCCACACAATTTTAGGGTTAGCATTCCAAGCACTTTTGGAGATTACACTCTCAGTTGGCTGAGGTTGAATATTAACCAGAGATGTCATTTAGGGCATCTGAGCTCTAGAACTACAGATACCCTTGAAATTTTTCTAGCATCTGTGTCTGTCAACAGGGCTCATTCTCTAGATTCAAGTAATCCAAATACTTCTCTCCATGTACAGAAGTCCATATTTGGTCCATTTGATTCATTTCAACTAATCCATTACTGTGTTATTCTATTTTACATTCTCTTCATATTTTTTCCTGTCAACATTAATGTGTATGGTTCTTTCAATGACATTGGATTGGAGTTTGTTTATTTTCCAGGGCTTTTTCTAATTGGTTACTTTTAGTTTTAAGATCTAGGTACCCTGAATGATGATGGTGAATTGAATAGAAACAAACAAATGGAGAAATGGAGAGTTGTCCTGAAGGGAGCATAGAGAGTAGATGTTAGGGTTGGTGATGGATTCTTAGAAAAGGAAACACTGAGTAAAGACCTCAGAGATAAGGTGGAGCCCTCAATCCCGTTACTCCCCCATCTCTTCAATCCCCAGAACACAGCTGTCAAAACTACGTGAAAAGTACTTTGTTGAGAGTTTTGGAGTTACTGAAAGGGATTATATAAAATGGAAAATAAGAGGATGTTTCTTTTTAAATTTATGGCACTTAAAGACTTTTATGCTAAGTAATTGACCTAATGCCTTTCTTATGAAAGACATTGAGGCAATTTGTTCCATAGACCTTACGGAGTCTTTCCCTTCTGTTATGTGGGAAGCTTAGTTCCTGAAGGAGATCAAAGTCACTAAACTTAAAAAAATACCATTATCACACCTATAAATTAATATTAATTTCTTAATATTATTACACATCTAGCAAAAGCTGAAAATTCTTTAACTTTTAGGAATTCTTTGCAGATAAGTTGAATGGAAGATGAGGGGAAATATTCTCATTATAGAAAAACTCTCGTTAGAACAAATGAACAGTCATAGTGAAAGGAAACATTTTACTCAACATATAAGAAATCTTACTGCTTCTAGTATTTCTTTGTAGATTAGATAGTGGAAAAATATATAGAGTAAACCATAGGTATTTCTTTTTCATTGTCTGCTTCCATAACAGATGTTTAGGGAATGTGTGTGTTGGCAATGAGATACCACTTTCAGCAAGAGAGAACAGGAGTAGCACACTTACTGAAATTTCCATTCTGCCAAAAACCTGGTCCAATGCATGTTTCACCCTAAATATTAAGGGGGAAAGCTCATCTCACATTCTCTCAATTTCATCGCAGTTTGTTTTCTGGCATTGGGAACGAAATAGGGACTTTTGCTTTTGTTTCTGTTTTTTTCTTATCACAATGCAGTAAGACTCGGAACAACTGACAACTGAGAATGTTGAAACAGTGAGTGAATTATTTGGATTGGTCACCTTGAAGAAGCCTAAAGAATTTGGCAGGCATTCAAAAGCCAGAGATTGAACGAGTTAAGGGTAAAATTGACCTGTTTTGCAGCTTTCTGTCCAAAGGACTGCCTCCTTCTGTTGCAGCTTTGGAGTCTGAATTCTCTTGTTTAGAACACTGAGAAGTTTTGAAAGCCCTGACATATATTCATAAAACTCTGTCAAGCAAGGTCGAGGAAACTGCTTCCTTCCACGCATACACAGGTATCCAGGCAGCTTGCTCAGGCATACAGAGAGCAACTCAGAGCAAAGCAGCCTGTTCCCCTTGAGCTCTGTTCTCTTATTTCCTCGGAGTACATTCAGCCATCTGAGCATCTGACTCAGACATAGCGGAGATAGTGTTGCTGCCAGAGGGTAATAGTTTGTTCTGTTTTCCTGGAATGCCCTTGCACTGAGAACATTAGAGGCTGGGGAACTCAATGAATTTTCCCACTAAGTGCATTTCTCACTAGCTCTTCCTGCCTCTTATTTCTTCCTACCATTTTAGAGGGAACAGCCATTCCACTTTTTAGGCCACCAGCTTGTCTGTGGAATCGGTTGAGTGCATTTAATGCGTACAGAAGAGATGCTTACAGAGCAGGTAGCAGAACTAAGAATAGGAAGTTTCATTTTTCCAGTCCCTTGGAGAACGAGATATTTCATGTAAGTGTATTTTTCTAGACAGCTGAAACTTCTGCCCTAAACATCAAAATTTGTTTTTAACTTAGAGAAGTGGTATAGCGTAGTGGTTAAGCACACAGACAGATTGTCTGTATTTAAATGCTGACTCTGCCACTTTCTAGCTTTGTAACTTTGGGCACTGTACTTAACCCCTCTTGCCTCAGTTTCCTTATCTGTAAAGTGGGGATAATAATAGGCTCTATCTTATAGAGTTTTTGTGAGGATTAAACAGGATTCAGCGGGTTAATGTATGTAAAGCCCTTAGAACAATGCCAAATATGTTAAATCATAGAAGAGTTACTATTACTAGTAATTCAACTATTTGTATACAAATATTGCTACAAAATGGTACTCATTGTTTTACAGAATATATTGAACATGAGTATCTCAGTGCCTTTGCACACAGAGAAGTAGTATATTCATGCCTTCAGACAGTGCTGTGAAGATGTTGATGATGAAATAATAGTTAATATTGTTTACTGAGCAGGTTTCATGAATGTTACTGGTAATTCCTACAATGAACCTCTAAGATAGGTATATTTGTAAATAGGTTTGGAGGATTTAAGTACTTGCCGAACTTCATGCATCTAGAAGCAGACGATGTGAGATCCAGACTCAGGGCTGTGTGACCCCAGAGCTGGTGCTCTTGGTCACCTCACCACACCGACTGGCGGCTAGGACTTCTTGTCCTCACACCAGTGTTTCTTAAACTTGGGTGTGTGTTGGAATCACCCTGACACTGGCTAGACTGCCAGCTTCCACCTCAGAGGCTGAGAATTGGTGTATTAAGTTGCTAGGTGACGTTGATGCTGCTGGTACAGAAATCATTCGTACTTTGGGAACTGCTAGCCTACAGTAAATCACCCCAGGCTATTTTCAATACCATTCTTTAAAAAACTGTCTTTTTACCATCAGTTGCCCCTTGAAGCTATCAGTGTGTTCTTTTGCTTTCAAATTCCATCACACACACATTCACCTGTTTTAAAATCCTCTGTGACTCACATCTTATGGTATTGAATTTGTGGATTTTACGAGCAGCAGCTGCCCTTTGGAGGTTTCTTTCACTTGCTGCTCAGTTCCCTGGTGCACTTGGTTCTTTAACTCTGCTAGGAGCTTGACTTACTTCCTTGCATGTTGCTTCTTTATGTTTTACTGAAGGAAAAGTTTTGAGTGACTAAGCTTAATGGATTTAAAATCTCCATCACATGCCACGTGCTCTCCTTTTCGATGTTGAGGGCTTCACAGCATCAGAGATGATTCTATAATAGAGCATAGCAAAATCTAACACACCCTGGCTTGGCTTTTTAGACTCCTTAACACAGGAATCTCATTCCAAGGATCTGGTGTTTTGCATCTGTTTCTCCATATCTAGTCCTGTCTTTTATCAATATAGTTCTAAAATCCTGTGTCAGCCATGGAATCATCACAGAATTAGGTCTAGCAAGATTTTTTTCTTGGTAGAACGGTTTTTTTTTTTCCTCTTACAATAACAGAATATGTAGATTCTTGATTCCTGAGCTGTTCCTCTATAGCTTAACAGTATAAGAGACAGAGAGCTCACAATTGTGGCTTCCTCCAATGTGATTCCTCACTCTATTAAAGCATAAATAACTTTGGGTGTACTTCTGTGAGAAACGAGGGCATGAGGAGCTATGTTGGCTCACTTGTTCCCTCGATCTCATATTTATCTTTTGCATTGCTTTTTTGGCTGTTCGTGGTAGATTGAAGTAAACATAACCTTAAACATAGCTCAAGTCATCGTTCTAGACCAAACTTTGTGGTCTGGCTAATTCATATTCCCTCCCGGTTTCCTATTATAAACCCATACTTTTATTTCTGTATTGCTCAATACTTTAAACATACATCCTTTCTGTATTACTGTATGTCACTCATCTTCTATCCCTACTCTGTACCTACCTCTGGACTTAATGTTGAAAGAGAAAAATAAAAATTTATTAGTTTAAACCCCTGTATTGGGGTTTCTATTACTTTTAACTGAATACATACCTTAGCTGATCCTCTTATATTATCAGAATTCTGTAAAGTAGGACTATTCTAGGATCTAGTTATTTCAGTGGCTCAACAAAGTCATCAGAAACTGCAATTCTTGCTCTCTTTCTATTTTTCCATTCCCTGCGCTACAGCAGATTACCTCATGGTTGCTTGATGACTGCAACAGTGCCAGACATCACATATGCTCATATTAATGTCTATGTTGGGTCTCTCTCTGTCTCTCTTTTTTTTTTTGGCTGTGTTGGGTCTTCGTTGCTGTGCATGGGCTTTCTCTAGTTGCGGTGAGTGGGGGCTACTCTTCATTGTAGTGCATGGGCTTCTCATTGCGGTGGCTTCTCTTGTTGCAGAGCATGGGCTCTAGGCGCGCAGGCTTCAATAGTTGCAGCACATGGGCTCAGTCATTGTGGCTGACGGGCTCTAGAGCACAGGCTCAGTAGTTGTGGTGCACGGGCCCAGCCGCTCCGCGGCATGTGGGATCTTCTTGGACTGGGGCACGAACCCGTGTTCCCTGCATCGGCAGGCGGACTCTCAACCACTGTGCCACCAGGGAAGCCCTGTGTTTAGTTTTTTAAGGAACCTCCATATTGTTCTCCATAGTGGCTGTATCAATTTACATTCCCACCAACAGTGCAAGAGGGTCCCCTTTTCTCCACACCCTCTCCAGCATTTGTTGTTTGTGGATTTTCTGATGATGCCCATTCTAACTGGTGTGAGGTGATAACTCATTGTAGTTTTGATCTGCATTTCTCTAATAATTAGTGATGTTGAGCAGCTTTTCATGTGCTTCGTGGCCATCTGTATGTCTTCTTTGGAGAAATGTCTACTTACGTCTTCTGCCTATTTTTGGATTGGGTTGTTTGTCTTTTTAATATTGAGCTGCATGAGCTGTTTATATATTTTGGAGATTAATTCTTCGTCTGTTGATTCGTTTCCAAATATTTTCTCCCATTCTGAGGGTTGTCTTTTCATCTTGTTTGCAGTTTCCTTTGCTTTGTAAAAGCTTTTAAGTTTCATTAAGTCCCATTTGCTTATTTTTGTTTTCATTTCCATTACTCTAGGAGAAGGGTCAAAAAAGATCCTGCTGTGATTTATGTTAAAGAGTGTTCTTCCTATGTTTTCCTCTAAGAGTTTTATAGTGTCCAGTCTTATATTTAGGTCTCTAATCCATTTTGAGTTTATTTTTGTGTATGGTGTTAGGGAGTGTTCTAATTTCATTTTTCTACATGTAGCTGTCCCGTTTTCCCAGCACCACTTATTGAAGAGACTGTCTTTTCTCCATTGTACATCCTTGCCTCCTTTGTCATAGATTAGTTGACCCTTGGTGCGTGGGTTTATCTCTGGGCTTTCTATCCTGTTCCATTGATCTATATCTCTTTTTTTGTGCCAGTACCATACTATCTTGATTACTGTAGCTTTGTAGTATAGTCTGAAGTCAGTGAGTCTGATTCCTCCAGCTCCGATTTTTTCCCTCAAGACTGCTTTGGCTATTCGGGGATTTTGTATCTCCATACAAATTTTAAGATTTTTTGTTCTAGTTCTGTAAAAAATGCCATTGATAAGTTGATAGGGATTGCATTGAATCTGTAGATTGCTTTGGGTAGTATAGTCATTTTTACAATATTGATTCTTCCTTTCCAGGAACATGGTATATCTCTCCATCTGTTGTTATCATCTTTAATTTCTTTCATCAGTGTCTTATAGTTTTCTGCATACAGGTCTTTTGTCTCCCTAGGTAGGTTTATTCCTAGATATTTTATTCTTTTTGTTGCAGTGGCAAATGGGAGTGTTTCCTTAATTTCTCTTTCATATTTTTCATCATTAGTGTATAGGAATGCAAGAGATTTCTGTGCATTAATTTTGTACCCTGCAGCTTTACCAAATTCATTGATTAGCTCTGGTAGTTTTCTGGTGGCATCTTTAGGATTCTCTATGTATAGTATCATGTCATCTACAAACAGTGACAGTTTTACTTCTTCTTTTCCGATTTGGATTCCTTTTATTTCTTTTTGTTCTCTGATTGCCATGGCTAGGACTTCTAAAACTGTGTTGAATAATAGTGGTGAGAGTGGACATCCTTGTCTCGTTCCTGATCTTAGAGGAATGCTTTCACCATTGAGAATGATGTTTGCTGTGGGTTTGTCATATATGGCCTTTATTATGTTGAGGTAGGTTCCATCTATGCCCACTTTCTGGAGGGTTTTTATCATAAATGGGTGTTGAATTTTTTCAAAAGCTTTTTCTGCATCTATTGAGATGATCATATGGTTTTTCTTCTTCAGTCTTTTAATATGATGAATCACATTGATTGATTTGCGTATATTGAAGAATCCTTGCATTCCTGGGATAAACCTCACTTGATCATGGTGTATGATCCTTTTAATGTGTTGTTCGATTCTGTTTGCTAGTATTTTGTTGAGGATTTTTGCATCTATATTCATGAGTGACATTGGTCTGTAGTTTTCTTTTTTTGTAGTATCTTTGTCTGGTTTTGGTATCAGGGTGATGGTGGCCTCATAGAATGAGTTTGGGAGTGTTCCTTCTAATGCAATTTTTTGGAAGAGTTTGAGAAGGATGGGTGTTAGCTCTTCTCTAAATGTTTGATACAATTCACCTGTGAAGCCATCTGGTCCTGGACTTTTTGTTTGTTGGAAGATTTTTAATCATAGTTTCAATTTCATTACTTGTGATTGATCTGTTCATATTTTCTATTTCTTCCTGGTTCAGTCTTGGAAGGTTATACCTTTCTGTGAATTTGTCCATTTCTTCCAGGTTGTCCATTTTATTGGCATAGAGTTGCTTTTAGTAGTCTCTTAGGATGCTTTGTATTTCTGTGGTGTCTGTTGTAACTTCTCCTTTTGTATCTCCGTTGGATACAATTTTCTTTAGATATCTAAAATATCTAAAGTCACTGCATTGTTTTATTAATAATATGCATATTTTGTCTTGTTAAAAATCATTTCTTAGTAAATGATTACACTTACAAATATAAATTTAGTTGAATCATTGCCTCTATTGAATATCCAGTGATCAAGCATTGTCAATTTCAAAAGGTCTTTATATCAAAGCAGTCTTTTTCCTACTCCCTCTTAGAAATAAGTTATGAAAATGAAAGGGCATACAATATATTTTTATCTCATATGAAATTAACATTAACACTAGGAAATTATTTTAAATATTTTACGGAGTCTTGTTGAGATCCAGATCAAAGCACCTTTATGGCTGCCTTAGAATGTAATGTGCCGGTACAAAGCATCAGCTTTATTTTCATTTGGATCTGTATAGATATTATTTCTAGGTGTTTGAATGTTTTCTTATGTAAGACTACTTAGAATACATCCCAATGATTAGACCATAATGAAAGACAGTTTACATAGCTGAGTATTATCATCTTTCAATGGTAGGCAGTATAAATGGGAATAGAATAACAAAAGCAAACAAAAATGACAGAAGCAACAACTAAAATTTTTTTTAAATCTTAAAAATTACATTTATCAAGGCGAGGATTATTCTTCATAATTTTATCTGGGAATGGGTACAATATTGGTAGGTAGGAATGTGTAGTAGATTATTGTGTTTAATATTACTTTGTATAAAAATATTGGCATTCGTGTTAATAGGACCACTGTGGTTTTTATTTTTATGAAGACCCAGTAGCAAGCACATTTGTAACATGAAAGAGTTGGATACAATTCCGTTTACATAAATGCAACCTCATACACAGAGCTCATTAGTTTATCCTCAACTGATATATAAATTATTGAACCAGTCTTGATCTGCCAGCTAAGTGGAATATGAGATCTCACAGCAATATTTATTAATTTCTGTGAGGACTTTATTTCTGCCCTGCTTCTGAAAGATACAAAGAGGAAATTGCAGCTTTTGTGGTTTCTTAAGGAATGAATACAATCTAAATGACCCTAAATTTCAGAGCAGGAGTTGAACTTTAGGATTTCTTTTGTTGGCTTACCTCCAGCTGCCTTATAAGAAGAACATGATTTTTGGTTCATATTTATATTTTCAGACATTGACTCATCCCCTTCACTGATTTTGTCTTTTTATTTAAGAAAATATCCTTCATGAGTGATTGAATTGTTAGACTCATGCATCCATTTGCTCTGTCTCCTGATATCACAAAGACTTTTTTCAGAAAATGACATTACAAGATTCCTGGCAGATGATTGGATTGGCAAATAATTCAGGCAGATGTGAAAATAATATCAATGACAAATAAGAAAAATTCAATACATATAACAGTACCAAGCATTCATGAGGATGTGGGGGAGGATGAAACCACATACATGTTGGTTGGAGTGTAAATTGGTTTGCTGACTTTGGAGAGCAATTTGTGAGTACTTTGTAGAGGTGAATTTGCACCTGGTGTCCATCCTACTATTTTATTACTTCTTTACCCTAGAAAACCCCAGGCATTTGTGCACAGGGAGAGTTTTTGAGCAGGTTTGTAACAAGGGAAATAATCCGTTTAACAGTGAATAAATGTATAAACCATTGTTTATTCAAACAATTACTATGCAAAGATTTGTAATGAATGTTCCAGATCTACAAGAGTAAGTATGGTTTATTTCAAAAATGCAATGCTGAATAAAAAAGAGTAACTTGCAAATTATACTTTAAGTATAATTCATTTATGTAGAATTTAAAAATAGTACTATTTATGGATGCTACATATTTAATGAAGTAGAAGAATGTCATGAATCTAATACACATCAGCATTAGGATAGTGGTTACTGCTGGGGAGGAAGATGGCAGATTGAGGGTAGAGATGTAGGTGTAACATTTCATTTTTTAGAAAAGAAAGTGAGAGAATTGAAGTAAAGAAAGCAAAATATTAGTGTATGCTTAATCTTGGTATTTTAGCATTGTTACACTTACAGGTATCTGTCACATTGTATTTTGTACTCATATTTTTAAATGGTTTTATAGTTAAGGAAAAAAAAAGTCCTAATTACTGGTTGTGAAGGGCTGAGTTCAACCAGGTGAATGTCAACCTCATGGGGTAGAATCACCCCATGAAGTAGGGAATTGAAGAGGTTTTCTCCTAAGCTGGCCCGAGGGAGTAACAAGAGGAATTAATTTATCAAGGAATGAACTTTGAAAATAGACCAGGACATATTGCTGTTCTCATGGGAACTTAATCTCTTTCAAATAGTCTTCTTTAAAGAAACCTTAAGAAGTTAACTTCTCCAATGCTCATATTTTCTCAGTAATAAAAAATAATGATAATAATATTGCATAAAATTTAATAAGCATTTACATTCAGATTCTGCTAATGATTTATACATTTGTCTCATCTAATCCTCACAATGTCTCTATGAAGCAGGTATTATTATAAACCACACTTAAAGATGGGCCAAGTACTTTCCCTACTCACATGGCAGAGCTAGTACATTGCAATAGCAAGATTAACCATCAGAGGCCTTTACAAGAACAACAGATTAATAAGTAAATCAGTGAAACATGAAAGGTAATGGGGATGGTCCTTTCAACATCCCTCTGCTTTCATTTTATAGTAGACTGCCCCACTGAGTTGCTAACAAAAAAGTTTGATAATTAATTTAAGAAAGATTAAGTTTATGTACTAACAGACACTGTACCATCCCTTTTGAATATAACATTTAACAGAGTTTCTTTTTGTTTTAGTGCTAGGAACTTAAAAGCTAGTGAGTGTGAATATGTGAATATTCAAAATATTTTTTAAACTTATATAAACATAAGTTTGTATTAGTGGGCATCTGAATAGAAAAGATACTGCTACTTCTGAATTTCCTTCCACCTCAAAAAATTCTGTTTGTGTAGTTAGATGGATTAGATATTAATTCTACTTCTGAGAAATAATAATCTTTTTATTAAGAAATAGAAATTGCTCATTTGAGCATTAAAAGATTTTAAAATTGAGAAATTGTGTAGGTAGAGTTTTGATATAATAAAATCGAAGCAGAAAAATTACCTAAAATATACTTTAAGTATATTTTTTCCTCTCAAATAGGAGAAAACTGATGAGGATGGGGTGGGATTTTGTACTGGACCAAAAAAGCTAAGTTTCTGAAGTTCTTTGGGAGGAGGCTTAAGTTTTATTTTAGAATTAATTATAGTTAAATT
Source organism: Lagenorhynchus albirostris (assembly GCF_949774975.1). Lineage (NCBI taxonomy): Eukaryota > Metazoa > Chordata > Mammalia > Artiodactyla > Delphinidae > Lagenorhynchus > Lagenorhynchus albirostris. Next base: position 81,913,724 of record NC_083098.1, on the reverse strand, counting down.
TATTGAGCCATTCAATGCTCCAATAAGTAATTACTATTTTCCATGCACTGGACTGTGCCTTTTTACGAGTAGGATCTCACGCAGTCCTGACAACGTTGTGTACTCATTTTGCAGATGAGAAAACTGAGGCTGTGAGAGGGGAAGTAAAGGGCTCAAGGTCACACAACTTGAGGATAGCAGAGTCATGACTCAACCTAGAGTAGGATTCAGATCCAGGTAGGCAACTCTGCTTTTGTGCCTCCTTCAGTTTGTTAAGGTGTCCCAGTGTGAAAACCTCTATAGCTGGTTGGGGGAAGAGCAGGTGAATCTGAGCTCTGAAACCTGCAACCCTTGTGTGTGTGTGTGTGTGTGTGTGTGTGTGTGTGTGTGTGTGTGTGTGTGTGTGTGTGTGTGTGTGTGTGTGTGTGTGTGTCTGAGCACTTTTTGCTTCTTTATGAGAAACAGTCATAATTAAGGGCAGTAGTTTAAGGACACCTCAATAAGAGAGTTCTTAAAGATGGGATAGAGTTTAATGGAAAAAAATGTTCTGCTTGGAAAACATGCTAGGGAACTATGAATGGTTTTTTCTCCTTTTCATCCATAAAAAGATTAGAAGTGTAGTACTCTGAATTACTTTTCAGGCAGAGAAACTATAAAACACTGTGAAATAGAGAAGCAGGATTCAGAATGTTGCATTTTGTTTTTTATTACAAAAGAAATACATGCACATGGTAGAAGATCAGAAAATTCTGGTAATAAGAAAAGAAAAAAATTTACAAAATCTGTAACTATCGTTGAGTGATAAACACCACCATTACCTTGGTGTGCATAACTCTATGTATGTTCTTTAAAAATCAAATCTGTTGTGGAAGCTGTTTTGTTACCTGATTGTAGCCTTTTTAAAGGTTAAAGGCATTTATTTTTGTACTTTAGGGCATAAATGGAGCTACAGAAATGTCGATACAATAAGTGTATATCCATGAGATTTTGGACTACCTTTCCATAAATCTTACTTGAATGCAGTGTTATTTTCTTCTGTTTTTTATTCAAGGTGGTGTATCACAATTATGATGTAGTTTTTTTTTCTAAAGATTTTCTTTTTTTTTTGATGTGGACCATTTTTTAAAGTCTTCATTGAATTTGTTACAATATTGCTTCTGTTTTTTTATGGTTTGGTTTTTTTGGCCGTGAGGCATGTGGGATCTTAGAACCCGCACCCCATGCATTGGAAGGTGAAGTCGTAACCACTGGACCACCAAGGAAGTTCCTATGATGTAGTTATTGATGCTAGCTACTGGGTGACTGTCAGGACTTTCATGAAATGAACTGTGAAATTGACAAACCTATATGTCAATTATGATTCTTCCAGTATGGAAGACTAATCCAGGGCCAAAATTAAAACAGAGATAACCATAATTTTTGAAAGGTAGAAGAGATCCTACAGAGTGAGTATATATGTTACACACAAGGGAAGAGAGAAAATACTCTGAAACAATGTCCAGGGCCATACAACTAGTTATTGGTGAGAGATTGCAACTGAAATCCAGCTGTTCTAACTTCTCGTCCATTGCTTTTTCCTCTATTGCATGTGTCTCTCACTAAGGAGCCCATTTCATGAGATTGCAGAATAGAGCACTGTGTGGTCCGGCTTTCTTAGGGGCAACGTTTCCAACCTCCAGACTCACAGCCCTACATAAAGAGAGGGCTCCTGGGAACCTCTCCACCGTTAAGAAATTCTGCGAAGCAGAGTAATTGTCCCTATTAACTCTTTAAGTTCTGTCTATCATGGGAAGAACAGAATGACCATTCCTGGATCTTAGGATTTAGGATAGCCATTGGAAAGATTTTTTAATTTATTTTTAAAGTCCTATGAGATATAAGGCATGGTGGGAGTTTAAGGTGGAGGGATAAATGTGGGGCAGAAGCTGGCCAGAAAATAGCCAAAGATTTAACTTCACCAATAGGAATGTTTTTCTTTCTTGTCCTCCCTCTGTCAGTTGTCATCATCCTCTTCATCATCACTATGATTTTTTTTTAAAAATCTAACGTATCTCATACTTACTATAGTCAGACACTGAATTCAGTGTTTTCATATGCATTATCTCATTTAATCTTATGAATCAAATTGTTATTCCCATCGTACAAATAAGCAAACCGAGGCTCAAGTGGCCTTAAGTAATTTGGTCAAGGGCTTCCTAAGCTGGTAATCAGGCTAGGATTCTAACTTAAGTCTTTGGGTCTCCAGAACCCATGCTCTTTACAGTCTATTACACTATTCCTCTTATAAGCATCCGTGAGGGGTTGAGGTTCAAAAACCCAAGTCAGATTGCAGAGTAATCTTGAACTTGATATGGATAGTGGCACGAAAAGGAGGTCTAAGTTGGGACACATGAGGTCTATGGCAGTGAGCTTTCTAGTTCACACAGTCCAATACTAGAAATTTGATTTCTCTGTCTATCCTTGAGGTCATGCTGGGAGTGGGGGTGTGAGAAAGATCCAACATGATCAGGCTGAAGGTCACAGCTATGCTGTTTTTCTAGCAGGAAACATAGATGAAAATTAGGAATCAGGTCAGACATCCAGCTGGGTAGAATGGCTCTGAGATTTATGCCAGATGCTCATGAAGGTACCACTGGGACACAGTTCACTCTGAACACCCGACACACAGGCATTGATGTAGCAGACTAATTCCAGAAGAAATATGTGTAGTTTTTACATATGACACCTGTTTCCAAAAAAGAAACTGTAGTGGAACTAAGTGCAGCTTACGTGTTATGCTCAGTTCTTGGCTAATGAGACACTTATGTGTGTTCAGGCTCAAGACACAGATGGGAATGGTGAGGATCTCCAGCTAAAGAAAAAAATGCAAGTAACCATGGGATGGTGAAGGAGCCTACTCAAGGTAATAGATGTCACCCTGGGAGGCAGAGGGACAGATTTCTCTCTCTATTGCTGCTGGTAAGGGGTGCACATTTTTCAATTTGAATATCTATAGCGGTAATTCTCAAAGTGTGGTCCCCAGACCAACAGCACCAGAATCACATGGGAACTTATTGGAAATGCACACTCTCAGGCTCCACCCCAAATCTAATTAATTAGACACTCTGGGGGTGGCGACAAACCTTCCAGGTGACTGGGATGCAACTGAAGTGTGAGACCCACTGACCTGCAGCATTACAGCATTTATTTATCAAAGCAACCATATGAGTTATGTATTGTCATCTTTGTTTTGCAGAAGGGAAATCCAAGAAATGTCAAGTTAATGTTAAGTATCATGCCCAAGATTACACAACTAGTAGATAGTAAAATTGAGATTAAACTTCACTGTTATATGGCTGTAGTTATGTATGCTTCCAGATATTTTTAACTTAACTGAATTTAATCTTTTAGTTAATGTGTTTGGATATTTTCTTCAGAGGTGATTACCATATCATGTATATCATATGTCATATCATGACATGTCATATATCATGCTACATATCATATTATACTATTTATTTATCTTGCCTCTAACATAGCATTTAAATGATATAATAGGAGCCACCTTCTACATGGAATTATCTTGAAGAGCTTCCATATTAACCACCTTTCCCTCCTTTTCCCTTTAGCTCTTTTTTTTCCACAATTTATTTTGAATTTCAATGCTATGAAAGTTGAGAATAGTCCAATAAGCAACACTATATTCTTTATTTAGAATTACCAGTTAACATCTTGCCACGTATGCTTTCTCTGTCTCTTTCTGTGTGTATATAATCATGTGTATCAAACACACATATGTTTTCCTGAATTATTAGAAATAAGTTGCAGGTGTTATAACAGTTCACCTTTAAATAACTTAACATGTATCTCCAAGGACAGGAACTTTCTCTTATATAACTACAATACTACTAGACAGCAAATAAGTTTAACATTTGTTCAGTAATATAATCAAATATTTGGTCCATATTCAAATTTCTCCAGTTACTAAAGAAATATTGCATATGTTTTTTTAAATTCAAAATGCAACATAAATCATGCAATGCATTTTGCTGTCATGTCTTTTATTTATTTATTTATCTTTAATTTATTATTTTTTTTCTGAAGTGAAAAAATAAATTGTAGTTTATTACAAAAGAATTTACATTAAAATTAAGGGCTTCCTACAACTACTGATCTAGATGTTTGTATAACATCTGAGATATTTTTATTCAAGTATTTATTTTTTTTTGAATTTTATTTTATTTTTTTATACAGCAGGTTCTTATTTGTTATCCATTTTATACATATTAGTGTATATAAGTCAATCCCAATCCCATGTCTTTTTCATCTTGTTTATCTAGAGCCATCCCTCTGTCTTTTTGTTTGCTTTCATGCCATTGACATTTCTGGAGTGTGGGTTAGTTATTTAGAAAAACGTCCCACTTCCCACTTGTGTACTTCCTGTTGCATCCCATTAGGTAGCACGTGATGCCTGTTTGTACCATTCTTGATGAACAGCTTGGTTATTTAGTTAGGTGATGTCTGCTATAGCTCTGCAGCATAAGGTACCCCTCCCTTCCTCTTGTAAATCAAAAGTTATATGTGGGATGATACTTCGAGATCATAGGATGTATTATCCTGCTTTTTTAACAACTTTTCACTGAATGGTATTAACATCCCTTTGGATCCTTGTCTGAATATCACAGATATCACACGGGGTTGCAAAATGGTGATTTTTTGAATTCTATTACTTCTACATTTATTTTCTGGCATTTTTCTAGAAGAAAGAACCCTGTCCTCCATCATTTTACCCTTTTCCTCTCTTATTTTTTTATGTACTAGGTATTACGTATATATGTATGCATGTGTTATCACTATCTACTTTGATTACATTTTCTTAAGAATGTCATTTAATTTCATGTTTTAGGTTAGTAAATCTATTATCTTTTGAAGAGAAATACATCATAATTTTTGACGAATGATGCTAACTATATGGTCACTGGACTTATACCTAGATAGAAAAAATAGAAAAAAGATTAGATGACTTGTGTATCAAATGGGAGGGTTCAGCCCTTTACTCTTCTAGTTTTTATTACTCATTAGGACTTCTTTGATGTACTTTGGGCAGAATGGAGGAGGGATGGCCAGAAAGAATCTTTTAGATTTGATTTTTTTTCAAATTCCTGTAATTATACTCTACTTTTAAGAGAAATCTGCTTTGAATTTGGTTTGTAGACTTGATCTATGGTGGATTTTTACATCTCTGTGAGTTCAGTAGTTTTCTAGAAGTATTTTATATACATGTGAATATGACATATTCACATGTATATAAATGAATATGAAAATGAATATAGTTCCCTGTGGTATACAGTAGGACCTTGTTTTTCATCCATTCTAAATATAATAGTTGGCATATGCTAACCCCAATCTCCCACTTCATCCCTCCCCCACCCTCCTCCCCCTTGGCAACCACAAGTCTGTTCTCTATGTTTGTGAGTCTGTTTCTCTTTCATAGACCTTAAAAGAGGCATTAATTGCTATTTTTTTCTCATTCTATTGTTAACTCTTCTTAATGTGGCTGATTCTCACTGTTACTTCATAATTTTTTCCTGAGAGTTTTTGAAAACTGTTCCCTTTGGAAGGAAGCAAGGCAAGACACCAGTAAACTAGTCTCTTTTGTTATCAGACTTTAATGTCTTAATAATTAAGCAATTTTAATATAAATTTATATTGCGATTATTGTTCTGCTTGAGTGATTGTTGATATGTTTAGCAATTTAATATTGCACTGAAGTTAATTGTCTTTATATCACTTATGGAGGAATCTGAGAAATGATGGTGATGATTCATTGAAAATAGTCATTCCCTTCTGATACTTTTGGGAACATAGAACAATGTTATGGTTTTGATGTTTGTAACATTTAAGCTTGACAGGAGGCCCAAAGTAAGAGTGGCTTAAAGAAGGTAGGGATCTATTTCTCTTTCTCATAAACAGGAAAAAGAAGTAGGCAATCTATTACTAATAAGGAGACTCCACAGTCATGAGGGACTCAGGCTCCTTCTATCAGGTCCCTCTGCTATCTTTTTTTTTTTGTGGGTATTCCTATTTAAAAAAAAATTTTTTTATTGAAATATAGTTGATTTACAATGTTGCGTTAGTTTCCACCAACAGTGTAGAAGTGATCTTTTTTCTCCATACCCTCACCAGCATTTATTATTTGTAGACTTTTTGATTTGGCCATTCTGACTGGTATTAGGTGATACCTCATTGTACTTTTGATTTGCATTTCTCCTATAGTTAGAAATGTTGTCCCTCTGCTATCTTAACACATAGCTTCCAATGGAAGGTCCAATATGGCTGCTCCAGATAAAAAGCTCATATGTGCTCTCAACCAGCATGAAAGAGGAAGGGTGCACCCCTCCCTTTAAAGAAGAATGCTTCCTGGAGTTCGCACACTCCTCTTCTGCTTATATCTTATTGGCCAGAATCTAGTCACATGGCCATGTCTAGCTATAAGAGAGACTGTGAAATGTAAATTTTATTCTGGGCAACCCTATTCTGAGCTAAAAATGGGTGGTTATGTTACTAAAGAAGTAGGGGAAGATGCATATTGGGGCAAATTAGCAATCTCTGTCATAACCTTGTAATAATTTGGGCTTTATTTGTCAATATTTTCCAGGGGCAATTGTCAACTTGTCCACATTTTTAACAGTTGACAAATTCTCCTTGAGAACTTTATCTGTTTTCTGGAATAGTTCAATGCATTTTTCAGTAGTTCAATGACATTATTTTAAAGCTAAGAAAAGGAGACTCTGATCTCTCTTAAATGGTAAAGGAGAATGGCAGGGGGCACATGGATCTACGTGCTATTTCTCATCCATCTGCTCTGACACACAGATGTACCCAAACCTCCACAGGTCTGTTGCCAAATTTTGATCAATGAGTAAAACATTAATTTCTGTAGCTGATTGTGCATATAGTTATACAGTGTTGTCACTTAGAACATTGAATGTATACAGCATGTATATGGCAGGTATACCTGCATTAGATGAGTCAAGGGCATTATGAGGGGGTCTTTGTTGAGGATCCAGGCTCTATCTGTGGATTGGCTATCATCAACATAGGGCTTCCATCGTCCACCATTACTCCCAAATTCCAGCAAGTAGGAATGGGAGGAGAGGAAGAGAGGAACACACTCCTTCCCTTTCCGGGCAGTGTCTAGAATTTGCACACATGCGTGTGGATCGTTTTTCTTTTTATTGAACCATCTCTTACACTCACACTTTTATACTGATTACATCTAAGATGATTATACCTAAATCAGTCCCTTAGACTTTTACATTATTTGCTATTTTTTCATGATTATAAACATCAGTATATACATTTTGAAATATGTAAATCTTTAAATGTGTTTAAAGATAAGCATTTAAATGTTTAACAATATAAATTATTGTCTGCATTTTGAATGGTATCAGAATTGGGACAAGCACAAATTTGATAAATATTGCCAGTTTTCTTTTTAAAAAATTAAAACAGCACTCTCATCAGCTATATTTGAGAGGGTCTGTTTATTGCAAACTTACTAGTGTTTTGTTTTCTCATACAGTTTTTAAAAATATATAAAGTTTCTTCATTCTAAGTGAGGTGAATATTTATTGTCTATCTGTAACTTTTTCTCTCTTCCTTTCTTATTAAGGAATCTTATTAGATATTTATATATAAAAATACTAATTTTTCTTCTCTTATATTTGTTACTTATAAATTTCCATATATTATGTCCTTTTAATTTAGCTAATGTTTCTCATTGAAGGAGAGAAATATAAAGTGCTCACAAAGTCAAATTTATTAAGTATAAATGATGTGACTTTTTCCATTGTTTTTAAGTATACAAGATATTTCTCATCCTGAGATCCAGAGATTGCAGAAATATATACCTTCATTATCTTCTATTTTAATTTTTCTGTAATTTAACTTGGTTTATGATATGAGGTAAGTCTCTAATCCATATATTTTTTCCAAATAGCCAACTGTGAATCCCTGCTATTTATTAGGTAATCTTTTTCATTTACATCAATTTGTAGTGTATCATTCTATAAATACACCAACAAAAAATAATATGTATTTTCAACCTGTCTGTTCTGTCTTATAGGTGCCAGAAATGTTTTTGTAGCAGAATATTGGTATGTGATGAGAAATTTTGTTGTAGGGAGTGTTTTTTATGTCCTTACAGCACAGTTATTACCATTTTGAGCCTAGAGACAAATAAAAGCATTTCCTTTTTTTTTTTTATAATGTGAATTTGGAAAGTGCTTTTCCACATGAATGTCCTGTGGGCACATCAAACTCACTGTGTCCAAAAGAATGCCATTATTTGTGGCCCCATTACAACTCTCCTCTTCTAATGTTTCCTAGTGTGGCTAATGGCATAGCTTTCATCCAGTCTCCCTAGCCACAAACCTCAGCATCATTTCTGACTTTTCCCTCTGCATTTCACCCTACATAGAGCTATTCTCTAGTATTTTCTAACTCTATCCTGAAATACTACTGGAATCAGTTCTTTCCCTTTGGTTATCACCGCCTCTGCTCTCAGGGCTATGCCATCTCTGCTGGACAGCTTCAGGTTCTCGCCTCCAGCCTGTCCACCTTCAGCATAGGTACCAGTTATCTCTCTAAATTACAGATCCAAGCACATTACTTCTTTGATCTTAATCCTTGAGTGGCTTCACACTGTCTTGAGAATAGACTTCAAACTCATTAACATGATGTTCAAAGCCTAACAAAAGGTGGATCTTCATCTTACTTTCCTTTTTCAACTCCCTTCATTCCTGGCCACCCATGAACCCTGTGTTCCTGTCACCTTTTACTTTCAAATATTTCAGCATTCTTTTCCCTTGGGCTGTTTTGCCCATAACTGCCTTTCTCACTTTGTTTTCACAATCCACACTCTTAAGTCTCAGATCAAATATCATTGGCTCTGGAAAGCTCTCTTTATTCAGTCAAACTTAATTGCCCTGTACTCTGTGTTCCTATTGAATTTGTGTACACATTTATCATAGTCCAGATTATTTTCTAAATTGTTTAAGATGCAGTATATCTGGTGAGACTCTATACATTTTAAGGGGACCAAAGTGGCCGTCTGTCTTTGTAGACACAGAATATGTAGCAGATTTTCTTAGTTTGGCGTGATGGGCTTGTGACTGCAAACTAAAGGAGATAAAATTTTGAAAGCCAAAGCACAAAGTATCACTGCAGCCTCTGCAGAGATCTGACCCAGCAAGGATGACTTAGCAGCCAAAGGCAAGGACCCATATTCAATAGTGACACCAGATGGTAGCAACAGAAGTGATGAAAATTGTAAACTGAGGCTCACAGTGCCCTGATCAAACTCTCTAATTTTGTCTTGTGGATTTCAAATGGTCCTCTTTGAACTGAATAAGCACCTCTGCCCCCACATTTCTGCTGGAGAAAGAGCTTAGATAATTCAGGCATGGGGCAACTGGATTATTAAAAGTGTGACCATATTTGTACTGCAAGCTGGTTAGGCAGGTTATCCAGGTTACACTTGCTTGTGTCTCCTCGACCACCCTGTACATATCTGCAAAGTGGGGCCCTTGTGGAATAATCTTTATATCTCCCTGCTGATGAGAACCGTGGCTTGAACATTGTAAATATTTGAATTGAATTGCTTCTGCCCTATGTTTATTTTAATGTTTATAACGACAGTCATAAAACAAGTAACGTTTTAAAGTTTTTTGTCAAAAATATTTTGCATTTGTAAATATTCCTGTAGAAGGTATGGGCTGCCTGGGAGCGCTGCCTGTGCTCTTTGGGATCTCAAGCTGCAGTTACTACTGTAGTAAATTCAGTTAACTACTGCAGCATAATGTCATTAGCATTAATATAAAACCCCGAGAGATAGAGTATCATTACATTAAAAAAAACTATTTTGTCTACTTAGGTTGGCACTGGAGAAGATTGCCCCGCAAAAGCAGTTCGCAGTTCTCTGGTTGCCAAGTTTTGCAAATTTGCTTGGCCTTGCTCTCTTATATAGAAATTGGTTACCGTCCATTGCAGTTTAAAATATCATTTTTCTTGTTTAGAGAAGAGGTTTCTAAGTGCACCCTACTACTGGAGAATGTTTATGCTGACATCCTATAATTTAGAATATGTAGCTGTGCTCCCAGGGACTTGTGCTGGCTCAGCCTTTCCCCTCAACTCTTCAAAGAGACTTTTGTACCAGATCCACATGGTTTCTATTGTTAGTTCCCTTTCCCTATTACTGTTGTCTGTTTATGTGAAAGGAGGGTCAGTGAATTGCTTGAGCTTTCATTTTCATGCCCTGTATGAAACCATGTGCTCTATATTCTAATGGGAAATACACATAGGGTGTAGTCCTGTACCTGAAATTTACAAGAAGTTTTGTTAAAGAAAATACAGAGGTATTTTGTAAGGAAAGTAGTGTTGATCTGTCTACATTATCTATGTATATATGTAAGTATGTACATTTACATCTATCTATTTATCTATCAATCATCTGTTAACTGTCTACTGGTGTGTTAGTAAATAAGCTGGTAAATAGACTCTCCAGGAAAAAAGAAAGCTCTAGTTTGTAACATTTGCACATTTCCACGGCATAAATACTCCCACCATGGCTCATTTTAAGCTATCAATATGACATCGTTGAATACAGAGCTGGGAAGTGATACACAGAAACCTTTGTATAGTATTTTTACCATACAGTTACAACAAATGTAAATAACTTTAAAAGCATAGATAAATGCAAAATATAGTAAAAGAAGTAGGAAGTAGTCAGTTCTGAGTATTTATTATATTTGGTTTTTTTCAGATTTACAAATTTTGATAATATATTTTATTCTTTTGTTTTATTTTTTTAAATTTTTATTGGAGTATAGTTGATTTACAGTGTTGTGTTAGATTATCTTCATTTTAAATGCCATTTGTTTACTGTAAGTTCATGTAATTTAGTTTTTTCACAAGGCTCTCTTTAAGAACTGCTTGCAGAATTCCTGAAAATATAGCAACTGGCTCTTGCAAGCTGGTATAAAGTGGTTCCAACACAATACTGTATTAATCTATTTCTATCCCCTTCTTCCTTTTTCTAAGAAGGGTAGGCCTCTGTGGCTGGGAGATCTTTGTTGAACTTCGTGGTGGGGGGTTAGGTAAACAGGTCTGCAGGAAGAAGCAGAAGTAAATTGCAGAGTGTAATAAAGGATGGAAGCTTTTGTGTATGGCGTGGGTAGGTGCTAGAATTATGGGGGATCAGAGGAAAGGTTTACATTATTTCTGTGATAATTATCTTTCAAGTTGTCAGAGTAGAATGATTGAAGTCTTCAGGAATGTGTCCGTTATACAGCATAACACACTGTAGTTTGCCATGGGGTATTTGATGCAAGTCCCTTTTTCCATTTCTTATATGAAATACTTAGTAAAATCTACATTGCTTAGTAATGTCTTTCTTGGGAATGGATTCTTCTTGGAGAGGGAAGTAATAAAGAGTTCTATATCAAAGTTGAAGTGGGGCAAAAGCTGAGACTGCTTTCTGGGTTACAAGAGATATTTGAAAATGGTGTATCTAAGACTGAAAATTGAACCACATTAGCTGAAGTACAGAATCATTTGTTAAAATCTAAAATATAAGCAGCATAGCATGGTGCTTCAGAGTACAGATTTTATAGCCTAACTTTTGGAGTTTGATTATAGATTCTACCACTTATTATCTGTGTGACTTTGGGCAAGTTATATAATACCTCTGTGTTTTGGTTCTCTTGGCTCTAAAACAGGAATTTTAATAATAGACGTTGTATTGGTTTGAGGATTAAATGAGTTATACGTAAAGCACTTAGAATAATTCCTGGCACACTGTAAATTATAGGATTAGCTATTATTTATAATTGGTCTAGGGACTTAGGAATATGATTAATTAGAATATAATATATATGAATATTATGTATGCTGGGTTTCTGAGGGGTCCCAGTAAGGACCCTCTTCCCTGTTTGAGTTCTGAACTAATTGAGGTATAGGAAACAAAAGTGATAACCATGGAGGAATCCATGGAATTACCCTTATTACTGATAATGGTGATAAAGCACACTGTACTTGCATCTGTAGAAGAGTAGGCTTCCTAATCCAGAAACTTAGAATTAGGCAGACTTGCCCAGCCATTGGCAGCCCTAGAACTCTGCTAGCATCCTCTTTGGGGCCAGACCCTTTCACCATGTGGCTGAGGGCAGAGCAGAGCACACACTGCCTGGGGGTATGCTGACTTCCAGAGGAAAGGGGAAGGGAAGAGACTGGGCTCTGCGTGCCTGACTTCTACTTCCACACTCATCAGTCAAATGATTTTACTCTTTTGTCAGTGGCTCCATGGTCACATGGCAGAGAGAAGCCAGGATTATTCCATAACTGGAGCTCCTTCCCCTCTATATCAATGTTCAACCAGTAACGCAGAAACTACTTCTGGTGTTTTATTTTTTTTACTTCCGGTGTTTTTAATAGAGCACATTTAATTTGGTTATTCAGGCCACAAAGGGGTTGAGAGACTCAGCTGGGGATGGTGAGATAACTCAGGAATTTATAGCAGCAGGAAGACATTGCCTACCTTCACCAAAGGGAGGAGGTGCTGTTTGGCAGAGACCAGGGGCTGGAGTTACCCCCAAAGAAGCTGGAACCCTGGTGGGTCTGTCCAGGCGGAGCTGGAACCACAGAGGTACTGCCTGAGGTGGAGAGACAGTGGGAGAAATACGCTGGTCTCTCCTTTCCCAGCCTCGCATCCGTCTCCAGCACCTGGGAAACACAGCCTGCAGCGGTGAGCCCCACTGCTATATAGAGCAGAGAGGGGAAGGGACGGAATAGATCCGGGGACAAACGGGGACTGGCATGTGCGCGCATGCGCATGCACACACACACGCACACCCCTTCTATTTCGTGCTACTTTGCTTTTGGACTCTTTGGACTGTGTAGATCAAAATACTCATTCAGAAGGTATGATTTTTTGACATTACTTAAAAACACTGTCTATGGAAGTCAATTGAAGAAAGCTGAAAATCAATATGCAATTTGGCCCTAAATTCTCAAAATTTTGGTGAACCTCCTCTGCAATATTCGTAGGTGATGCACTTCCCGACTACTCCCTAATAATGTCAGATTATTGCCTAAATTCTTTATTGTTTGTGGTCCTTTTAAAGATAGGCTCAGATAATATTCTATACTGTACTCGGAGTCCGACTTGATACAAGTGGAACAACGCCAGCGCTCCACCTCTTCACCTCCTCTGCGTCAGCTAATGGGCACCGTCCAGCCTTGCTGCCTCCATGAAGTCTTCATGCACTGTGGCCCTCATGGAGAGGCATTGCTGAACCTATTACACTTATTTTCGGTATTTGCCTTGTGCAATTATGTGTTTATTTGTCGTAACCTCTGTATCATTCCCTTAAGAATTGGCTTGTCATAAAAGCCTGTCATGGACTCCCCATGGAGCTAGCTGCTTAAAGCCAAATTGTGTGCATCTAGTTTAAAAGTCCATCATTATGCTGTTGCTGAACAAAGTTTTCTTGAAAGCAGTTCATTTTCAGACTGTTTAGTACTCATAGGCCATTTCTGAAGATTTTGAACCAAAACAATGAAAGAAATGGAAGCCTTGGATTGCATTTACTCTCCAGAGAATTGTGAGGACTCTGGAACAGAGCTGTCCACTGTCAAGGTCTGGTATGAGAATCAGTCTATAGTAGAGAGGTTAAGAGCCAGAAGGCCCAGGATTAGATCCTGATGTAAAAAAGATGAGCAAATGACAGGACCACTATATGCCTTGATTTCTTATGTGGAAAGTGGGGCTAAAAACAGTACCTTCCTCATTATTGTATTCTATGAGATTACCCATGCTTATTACTTGCCTCACTGCCTAGGGCTCAGTGTTAGTTATTATAATTCAGTATGCCTGTTGTTTTTTGAAGTTCGTTTTTAGGTAAAATTCTCAGAAATATAAAAGGTTGAGTTCCTACTTTCTGGAGAACAATATAGCTCATATGCTTAACTGCAGAACTGCATCAGGGAGCAGAGAAACTGAGCAGCTGCCTAGGGCATCAAACCCTAAGGGATGGTAAAACATCACTGTAATTGTGGCAAGAGGGAGAGAGAGAGAAGTGTGAAGACTGGCGTTCCTTTAGTGGGGCTATGGCATTTTAATGGAAGGGGTGCCTGAATAAGGCCCTTGAGTTAGAAGAGTGGGAAAACCCCAAGGGCTATGTTTACATGCTGATAGGTAGCTCCTCCGTCACCTTCTCAGGAAGAGGCCCAGGTTAACTGCAGGGATTTCACTTTGCTGACGCAACTTCGGGCCAGTTTAGAGCAGCAGTGAAAAGACTGAGAGCTCCCCTAGATGGTCTTTCTCCTCTCTTCCCCCCAGTGCCACTAAGCTCCAGAATTCCTCAAAAAATGGTATCAAACAATAGTTTCCCAGAATGGGGCACCGATATATTAGCTCATTTGGTGTATGTGTGTAACGCCATGGATTATTTCAGTGGGGGAACGTGTAAATCAGTCAAGGACCAAGGGCTTTGAACGGGGTCCGTATAAAGAATTGCTAACAAGGTATAAAAGTTGTTAACTAGGTAACAGAAAGGGCCACAAGAGAATTCTGAGGTGTTCAGGAGGTAGCAATTGCAGGAAGCAGCTAAGGCTGAGGGGACAAAGGACAGAGGCTGGAGTTACTAAAATTCAGAGTGTTTGAAGACACAACCTGGAGAGCTGAAACTCAGACCTCTGAGGAAGCGTTGCTGCTAAGCTGGTTCTGATATTTCTGAGCTTGGAGGGGGGCCTGAGGAAGCGGTGCTGCCTGGCTGAAGAGTCTCAGGGATGGGGTGAGAGTGTCGGGACGGGGTGGGATTTGATCAAGCTGGCCCTTCAAGTGTTGGAGAAAAATGCCAACTGGGCTCAGCTGCTACTTCAAGAAAGAACTGCCCTCAGGGTGAAGAAACACTAGGGTGATGCTCACAGGAATAGGAGGCAGGTAGGAAAGAGCGAGCCTCTTCTTCCTCCTCCAGCCTTGCTGCCTCCCTCTGGTTTCCCTCTTGGCGGGGCCCAGTCCAGGTGGCAGAGCAGGATATAAGGAAGGGAAGGTTTGGAGCCCAGAGAGAGTTACTTCATAACTGGGACAGAAATACTGTGAAACACAGAACAAGCCACTTAGTAGATATTGGTGACTGGGTCTTGGGCAAATACTTTACAGGGTATCTACTCCATGCTCCTGGGAGTACAGAACTGAATAGGACCTGTCTCTGCCCTAAGAAAGGAGGAAAGGAGGCTGATTTATAGGATAAATGATGGTGTAATGTGAAACAGTTATGATCATGGGAGCATAGAGATGGGAGTCAACTGAATAGGTAGTGAACCTGGTCATCTTTTCTTCGTTAACTAGATGCTATTTAGGTAGCTTAATTATATGAAAATAGAAAAGCAGCATCCATTACTGGTGCCATTTTAAAGGTAATCAGTAAAGATCGTGTGGCACAATTTTGAGTATTTCCTTATAAACGTTTCCTCCAACTTAATCTCCTCCAATTTGTCAAACCAGTACAATTTACTAGTGTTTATTTATTCATTTTAATTTCAAAGTATTCTGATGTTGTCAAATTTAAGGTATTTCTTCATTCAAGGAAATAACTATTCATTAATTTTGTTGAGTGTTACCTTTTAGTATTCTACTAAAACAGGATATTTCATAATTCTTGAGTCATCTTGGTACAGGTAATGTTCTTGTGATATTTTATAAAGGTATTCCAATTTACTTGCATTTATTAGCTACAAATATTTGCTTTGTATTTCACTAGATTCTGGGGAAACATAGATTGAATAAGATGGGCTGTGGCAGACTCTTGGTTGCTAACACATGAACCATTCTGCCACCACTTCCTTCCCTACAGAGCCCAGATTTTGTCTAGGTGTTGGGGATTATAAATCCAGTCCGGGACAAATCATGGTTGGTTTAAGACAATTTTACTAATCCTGTTTCCCTTTGCTAATGGTTGAGGTTGGGGTTTGTGACCAATTCTGACCAATCCATTTTAAGGTAAATTCCGCTGCGGGCTTCTGGGAAATATTTCCTTCCCTGGTCAAATGTCTTATTGGACATTTTTGTTTGAAGACATGATATTTGGGGTCATGGCAGTTATCTGAAAACCCTAAGAAAACAGCTCCAAAAATCACAGAAATTCCAACTGGAGTCCAGTCATTGTTGACCCACTGAATTAATCACCCTGGACCAACCTAATTTTCTACTTATCTTTATTTGAGATAAGAATACCCTTATTGTTTAAGCCATTTTTAGTGGGGTTCTGTTTTAGATGAAACCAAAGTAACCTAAAATAATATACATGGTCTCTATCTGACACAAATTTTTACATTTTTAAAGGGTTCTAAAAAAAGCAGTGTTTCGCTGCACATATATCATTCTAAGTTGCCAAGTGGAGGTCTCAGGGAGTAGATACCATGTAAAACTACCAATAGGGTATCTTGCTCAATAAGGGACCCTCTCTCCTTTTTCATGATATACATTTTTTTTTCTTTTAATTCTCAAGTGGATGAGATTTTGACCTGAAAATCCACCCAGAACTCTCCACACCCCTCCCCCATCCCTGCCTCCCTGAAGCTATAATTCCATGTTGAGTTTTATTTTTATGAAGCCATCTATTTTATTTTATTTATTTAGCTATTCCCAAGCAAAAAACCCACCAAAACCAAAACCACAACAACCAAACAAAAAAAAAAACCCAAAATAAACAAACCAAAACTCCCTCAAACCCAGGTGCTTGTTACATTGTTCTTAAACCAAACAAAGCTGTTAACAGGGTGAAGAGTCAATATACAAAGTATTCATGAAAATTATATGAAGCCACTCTAAAAATATCATTAGGGCAAATCCATTTGTGATTCATATTCTTGACAACAAATAACTGATGAAACTCATTGATTGACTCTCCATCCCATGGTGGTAGCTCTTAGGGACCGGCCCCCCCCCCGTCTTTTTTAAAGGGAGTCATCCCCATGGCCATGCAATAGACTGGGGAGCCTTCTCGTTCCTATAGGGTGTTCTTGGCCCTGCTCTGCCTACCTCCTTTTCCTTCTATTAGAGATCTCTTAGATAAGATATGTCTGGACTTCCTTGGAACCACCAACTTGCTCCTGAAAGTAAGAATTTTTAGGAAAGTGCAGACAGGTAATTTATGGCTTGCCATTCACTAGGCATTTTTTATGAGTACAGACATCCAGTGTTGGGGTGATGTTTGGAAGGGCATCCCTGGAGGCAGAGAGCAGGGTTGTGACAGCATTTATGTGGTTACCGTTTCTTGCTGTCAGAGAGGATGCTCCCTGGGTGTATCTGATCTGAAACTAACCCCACAATAAACTATTTGATTTTGTCATTTGCTCAGTATCTCTGGCCCACTGCTGTAAACTCTTCTAAATAAATTAACCCTAAAAAACAAATTGACGAATGATGTGACTAGAAAATTTACGAAAGAAGACATACAAATAAAAAGTGAGGAAAGTGTTTAACCTAACTAAAAAATAAATTAAAATAAATATAGGGAAATATTATTTTCTGTTTATCAAAGTTACAAAGATTTAAAAGTAATAATACTCAGCTGGTGAGAGTTGGTGATACAGTCTCAAGTACTGCTTGAAGATCAACATATACATCTTTAGGAAGAATTTTAGCAATGCATATTAAATTTTCAAAAATATTCTTACATTTCAAATTAGCTGTTCCAATCCTAAGCTATTTTATTCCATTTCTGTTGATCCTAAAGAAACAATTTTTAATGTAGAAAAATCTACATATAAAGCTGTTGATTACAGCATTATTTGTCAATATGTACAGTTATAATCAACCTAATTATTCAACTTTAGGGGAGGTGTAAATATATTTTGGTACATCTGCAAATATGAAAATTATGCAATATAAAAATCATGGTGATACTACAATTTTGTATTCAGTATTAAAGGCTATTGTTATAATGTTAACAAAAAATCAAAATCAAAATTGTGTATATATTATAGCTTTACTATGAAAAATCCTATAGAATTGGAGAAAATAAGACAAAGATTTTAGCAATGATTTCCTTTGAATATGAATGATTAGTATTTTCTCCTATGTATTTTTCTGTATTCTATAAATTTTCTACCATAAGTATATATTACTTTCATAATCAGGAAGGAAATAAACAGTTTAAGAAAAAGTTTAACACTTCTCTTATAAGAACTGCTTCCCTCTGTTCTCTAAAGAAGATTTTCCAACTGCTTTTACTTTTAACCTTTAAAAAAATCATCCTGTATAGCACAGGGAACTACATTCAATATCCTGTGATAAACCATAATAGAAAAGAATATGAAGAAGAATGTATGATATGTGTAACTGAATCACTTTGCTGTTCAGCAGAAATTAACATAACATTATAAATCAACTATGCTTCAATAAAATAAATTTTAAAAAAAGAAAAAAACATCAAGCTACTACAGTGTAAAGCTTTTTTAGGTCTCTAGGTTTGAAAGGTACAATGAAAAACAAAGGAATTTGCTGCAATTTTGTTCTTTTTCCAATTGTCATGACAATGCATTTATAATGGGCAATTTTCTATTCTCTGGAAAACTAAGTATATCACATTAAAAACAGATTTCTATCTGGTGTCTTAGAACATTTCCTATTGTTCAAACAATGATGTTGTATTGGCAGTCTTTTCAATATGTCTTTCCTTTTTACAGTTTGATTTTCCTGTTTTTTGTAAAATCTGCACTTCTGTTGAAGACTAGGTAGATACAGCACATCTGCTGGCTGTGGAGCAGTCGATGAAGGAGTAGGGAATGGGTAGAATGAAAGCTGTCAATAGCGGGCATGTGAGAGCACACTCTTGGCCTCTTTGTGCCTTTTGAGGATTGCGTGGGTGCCTTAGGGCCATGTCTCTGAGCAATTACAAGCTAATGGTGTGTGTCATCCCATGTATACATTAAGGAAATGTTATTTAGTCCTCTGGTCCCCTTTCCAGTTTGTATGTATATGTAAAATCTTTAAATTTTATTTATTTCTGGTTTTTAAAATGATACATTCTCATTTAAACACTGGGGACATATACACTAGATTCCTATTGCTGCTGTAACAAATGACCGTAAACTTAGTGGCTTAGTACAAACTTACTACCTTAAATTCTGGAGATTTGAGGTCCAAAATGAGCCTCACCGGGCTAAAATCCAGGAAATGGAAGGGCTGCATTCCTTTCTGGAGGTTCTTGGGCAGAATCCATTTTCTTGCCTTTCCTGGTTTCTGTAGGCTGCCTGTACTCCTTTGTTCATTGTCCCCTGCCACTTTCCCCACCAGCAATGGCCAGTTGAGTCTTTCTCAAATGGCATCGAAACCACAGAAATGTGTCTCAGGGGGCTCCAAGGAGCCCTGGTTCTTTATGTCTAAGTGCAGAAAGAATTCAGTGAGAGGCAAAGTGATAGAAAAGAAGTGATTTACTAGAATAGGATGCTTGTGAGGTTTACAAGCGGGTGGGCAAGAGGGTGCTGCCCTGTGAACTTGGTGAGCTACAGTTTTATAATCAAAGGCAAAGTGGGGAGGGGGAGAAGATCACCTTCTTCCTTATTCTTGAGCAGATGTCAAGCTTCCATCATCAGTTCCTCCTCCTTGTTGGGTAGGGGAGGTTTCTTGTCCCTACATGGTCAAACTGGGACTGTCATAGCGCAATGGAAATGAGCAAAAAGGCGGTAACATATGCTAAAAATGGTAAATCATCTCAGGTTTCAGTGTAATGTCACCTTTTCCTTATATTTTTATTTTTAGTGTGCACAGAAGAGCATGTCCTAGGGATCATTAACTTACTGACCTCACTGGGCAGGATGCGGATCCCATTTCACCACTGTTTTATTATTTTGGGGCATGTTTCATGCTTCTGTTGCATGGTTTTGTTGGTAGGCAGGCCTGCTTTCTTGAGTGATCATTAACTTACAGGGGTCTCCCATACTTTTTTCTTTACTTATGATCCCTTAGTGGGATTAACTATTTAATCGCTTACTTGGTCCCTTTACTCTGTCCCTATCAGCATCACACTGGCTCTGAGTCTTCAGCTTCCCCCTTCCACATTTAAGGAGTCTTGTGTTATTGAGTCCACTGATAATTCAGGAGAATCTCCTTACTTAATGTCAAATACAAGCCACCTTAATTCTATCTGCAACCTTAATTCTTTTTTTGTCATGTAACCTAACATATCCATGGATTCCAGCATTTCAGACACAGACATCTTTCAGTTGGGGGGCAGGGGGCATTATGCTACCTTCCACAGAAGAGTTCCAGAAATGTAAAGATATGTAAATAAAATCCTTAACTCACGTCACCAAAGGTAACTACTGTTAACATCTGGGAAAATGTTTCGTCTTATGATTTCGTGAAATCATGACCTAATTGATTTAAATACATAATGGGGACTTGAAATATTTTTTGAGTAGATAATATATATTCTCATAATTGGAATATATAAAAGTATTCACTAAAAAGTCTCTGTCTCCCTACCAAAGGTAATGACTTTTAGTAGTTTCCTGTGTGTTCTTGTAGGTTTTTAATGTAAATATATGTACACTAACATCATTGTTCCTTGTTTCATATCTGGTCCTTACCTTATCCTAGAGTTGGAGTGGACATAGGGATAATAGTAATAACTAATATTTGTTGAATATTTACTATGTGCCAGACATTGTAACAAGTGTAATACATTTAATCTTTGCAACCTTAAGTGTAGGTTCTACTATTATTTTTATTTTTAAGATGCAGAGCCTAAGACATAGAGAAGTTAAGTCATTTACCCATGGTCACTTACCTGGTAAATTAAAAGCTGGGGTTTGAGCCCAGATAGTCTGACTTTAGAGCCCTCATGCTTAATTCCTATTCTCTATTCCCTATCCTATATGATGAGTACATTACTTGCTAATTTAAAGAGTTGGTGAAAATTTTTGTGATCTCTAAAAATCCCTTCCATAAAAGTGACCACATTCATATGCCTGCTTCAAAATGTCATGTGTTTCTGAGGAGGTGTGTCTGACACTCTTGGTTGGCTGCCCAAGAACTATACCCAACAGCCATTCCCAATGGCTTTCTCCCTTACTGGTGCCCCCAGTAGAGCTGACAAAGCAGGAACTTGCTCTCAAAACCTCTATGGAGCAAGGACTAGCTATATGGCTCAGTTCTAGCCAGAGAGACTGGGAAAATTTTCTGAGAGACTTCTGAGAAATATTTCATTCCTGGCAACATGACAAAGGCAAGTCAGGAAACTTCTCTCTCATTCCTCCGTCCACTCCTTTGCCCCACTTGGGACATGACCACATGGAAATATGATATTCAGAGCTAAGGCAGACCTCTTGCAGCCATTCAGGGGAGATTAAGAGAATTTCAGAGATTTTGACATAACCCCTGATGTTCTGGATTTACCAAACTTGGCACCAGCTCTCTGCAGACTTCTAGTTAAGCCAAACAGTAAGGAGTATTATATTTCAAGCCCCTGTTAGTCAGATTTTTCTATTACTTGCAGGAGACACAGCCTAACTAATATGGAACTCAGTAGTGCTGCTCAAGAGAAAACATCCGGAGTGTACAGTAAAATCACTGCCCTACCTTTTAAGAGGGATATGGACAAATTTGTAATAAAACAGGAAAGCAGCCTACATGGAAGGGGTTTTGAGACCTTGTTGTAGGAACTGGGTGGAATTATCCTGGAAAGGATGTCAAAGAAGGGGATATAAGTGTCGTGTGCTTGAAGGGCTTTCTGGTAAATTGAAGATGTGGCTGCAGATTCTTCCCATCCCTGTGCGTGTCACCTTGCAAAGTGGCGTTTCTCTTCTTCTTTTTAGTAGAAGTAGTGGTGATGTTTTTTTCTCTGTTCCTTGAATCTCCGCTTGGCCATGTGTATTTGTTTCCTAGGGCTGCCATAACAAACTACCACAAACTGGATGGCTTAAAATAACAGAAACTTTTTCTCTCATGGTTTTGGAGGCTAGAAGTCTGAAATCAAGGTGTTGGCAGGGCCATGCTCTCTCTGAAGGCTCCAGGGCAGAATCTGGTCCACGCCTTTCTCTTAGCTTCTGATGTTGATCCTTTCTCTTAGCTTCTGATGTTGATGGTAATCCTTGGTCCCCTTCGGTCATCACACAGCATTCTCCCTGTGTGTTTCTATGTTTCTTCTTTTCTTCTTATGAAGATACAAGTCCTGTTGGTCAGAGCCCCACCCTATTCCAGTGTGACCTCACTTTAACTTAATTACAACCGCAGTAATCCTGTTTCCGAATAAGTTCACGTTATGAGGTTCTGGGAAGGACATGAACTTAGCTCTCTAGCCCAGTTACACTCATGTGATTTGCTTTGGCCAGAAGGATATTAGCAAACATCGTGCATCAGAGGCTGAAAAAGTATTGCTCTTTGGAACCCTGAGATAATGATGTGAAGAAGCTCAGAGTGGCTACTAAAGGATGAAATACCATGTGGAGCAAAGACAAACTGTCCCAGCTGAGGTCACCTCTAGAACCAAGAGCCTGACAACTGCCAGACATGTGAATCAGGCCACTCTAGACCATCCAGCCACATCTGAGCCAGCCAGTGGAAGAATTACTCAGATGAGAGATAATAAATATTTGTTGTTCAGGATGTTGGAGATGATTGGTTATCCAGAAAAAGCTAACTAATATGGGTTGTAATGTGATAAGGAGATTTAATTTGATTGTGGACATTCTAGAGAGCAGAACAGCCTTGAGATTCTTGCCAACGTGTTTTTTTTTTCCTTTTTTTTTTTTTTTTTTTTTTGGCCTCACTGCTCAGCTTGCAGAATCTTAGTTCCCTGACCAGGTATTGAAACTGGGCCCACGGCAGTGAAAGCGCTGAGCGCTAACCATTGGACTGCCAGGGAATTCCCGCTTGCCAACTTTGAAATGCTGTGGTCTTAGGATTGGTTTTCTGACCAGCACCTGAAAGTAATAGAAAGGCAGATTTTATTGAATCAAAGTAAGGACTTTCTAATAACTGGATCTGTCAAACAATGTAGCTGGCTGCCACCTGAGGGGAGGGTTATAAAAACTTGATGTTGTTTGGGAGACTGTGTTAAAACCTCTAATAGCCATTTCAAATCTAAGACTTTAAGGAAAAATAGTTTGGATTTTAGAGTTTTAGAAATGGGAAAATAATCATTGATGATTTAGTATTCTTTTTTTTTTTTTTGCGGTGTGCGGGCCTCTCACTGTTGTGGCCCCTCCCGTTGCGGAGCACAGGCTCCGGACGCGCAGGCTCAGCGGCCATGGCTCACGGGCCCAGCCACTCCGCGGCATGTGGGATCTTCCCGGAGCGGGACACGAACCCGTGTCCCCTGCATCGGCAGGCGGACTCTCAACCACTGCGCCACCAGGGAAGCCCGATTTAGTATTCTTTTAATGCATTGTTCATGCCAGAAATTATGGAAAGGCCAGAAATTACTCAGCATACTCTGTAAAATTCCCAGTGTCTACTGGCATGATTGCACATATTCCTTCTAAATTGAATCTTGGGCTAAGAGTTGGAAGGGAGCCTTTGACTTTGGGTTTCTATACTGCCATCCCCATTTCATTTTGTCTCTTGTAGTCCCCAGGGCTAGAAACACTTTGGTTTCCTGCCAGCTGGTGCATCAGTATAGAAGTAACCTGGCATTGGGCCAGGACTGAAAGTGGTGGACTAAAGCCAGAGATAGAGCCACAAGGCAACCCTCTAGAATGATGTCATGTATCTCCTGACATAACACCAAAAGGAGGATAATGAAAATAGCCAGAGAGAAATGAACAAGCTGCTAGTAAGATGCTTTGGATGGCTTCTAAGAAACACAGGTATAGGGGATAGAACATTCTTGGGATGTTGTACATTGAGTATAGTTATGCTAGATAAAACATAAAGAGGATATAATTCATAAATGTGCTAGTCCTGTTTTATCAGCCAATATTAGACCCTTGTCAGGCTTTAGCTATAGTAAGATTTTCTGTGCTATCTCAGGAAAGTAAAAAACTTCTTTAAGCTTCTTTCTTGGAGGAATTGGTCTTAAATGATTTCTAAACTTTTGTATAAGAGTAAAATTTTATTACTGCCTAGAGGCATTACTCTCAGGTATTAAAGTGAGGGCTCAAAAATTCATTTATATTTCATTTAGAATGTTGAAATTATAATTCATTGAATGCTTCCTGAATGCCTGGCACTGAGAAAAGAAGTTTGCGTCTCTTATCATTTGTATTTATCACAATGACCATATTATACAAATGAAAAATCTAAGGCTTAGAATTGTCACAAAATTGGTAAATAGATTTCTGTGCTTCAGTTTTCTCATCTTTAAAATAGATATTTATCCTAGTTACAACTTATCAGTTTTGTGTATATTAACAATTATTGGCAAAGAATACACAGAAAACAACACCCTAATATTTTATAGTCTGTAATTTAAAATTATTTCAGTATAAACAGTGTTATCTGAGTGCATGTATAAGTAACCTCTGTACCTTAGGGATGGCATCTGAAAGACCCTAGGAAGAACCAACAGCCATCC
The DNA here is from genome assembly GCF_949774975.1 of Lagenorhynchus albirostris. NCBI lineage: Eukaryota > Metazoa > Chordata > Mammalia > Artiodactyla > Delphinidae > Lagenorhynchus > Lagenorhynchus albirostris. The sequence continues at coordinate 81,889,182 of NC_083098.1, read as the reverse complement.
AGAGGGAGTTAGCTAGTATCATATTCAGCTTGGGCTGTTATAGTAAAATGCATAGCCTGGGTGGATTAAACAACAAACATTTATTTCTCAGAGCTCTGGAGGCTGTAAAGTTGAAGATCAAGGTGCCAACAGATTTGCTGTCTGGTGAGAGCCCTTGTTTGCAGAGGCTTGCTTTCTTGATGTGTCCTCACCTAGCAAAGGGAAGGAGGGCTCTGGTCTCTTCCCCTTTTTATAAGGGCATTAATCCCATCGTGGAGACTCTATAACCTCATCTAAACCTAATTATCTCCCAAAGGCCCCCGCCTCCAAATACCATCACATTGGGGATTAAGGCTTCCACACATAATTTGGGGTGGGAGGGACACACAATCATTTAGTCTATAGCACTTAGCTTAAATATCATTCTCAAAAGCTCAGAATGATGCAGTCATTATGGAAAACAGTGTAGTGGTTCCTCAAAAAATTAAAAATAGAACTACCATATGATCCAGCAATCCCATTTCTGGGTATATATCCAAAAGAAATGAAAACAGGATGTCTTCATTTCCATGTTCATGGCAGCATTATTCACAATAGCCAAGATATGGAAACAACCTATGTCTTTTGACAGATGAATGGATAAAGAAAATCTAGTGTGTGTGTATATATATGTATATACACACACACACACAAAATGGAATATTATAAAGCCCCTAAAAAGAAGGAAATACTGACATTTGTGACAACATAGATGAACCTGGAGGTCATTATGCTAAGGGAAATGAGCCAGTTAGAGAAAGACAAATACTGTATGGTATCATGTATATGTGGAATTAAAAAAGAAAAAGAAAAAAGCATCAATCTCACAGAAACAGAGAGTAGAATGGTGATTGCCAGGGTCTAGGGGGTAGGAGAAATGAGGCAATATAGGTCAAAGGGTACAAACTTTCAGTTATAAGTTCTGAGGAGCTAATGTACAGCATGGTGACTAGTATATACTTGAAATTTGCTGAGATTAGATCCTAAGCATTTCCATCACACACATACACACACACACGAGTTAACCATGTGAAGTAATGGATATATTAAATAACTTGATTGTGATAATCATTTCACAAAGTATATCAAATCACCATGTTGTATACTTTTAATATATACAATTTTATTTGTCAGTTATTCCTCAATAAATCTGGGAAAATATTTATAGCAGAGAGTTTGTCAATGGCATAAGGATGGTTGAAATAATTTTCCCTTGATAGATGAGCGGCATTCAGCATACATGGCTGGTTACAAGTTTGCATAGGCCCTGTTACTCTTGCACTAACTCAGCTGTCTGATACAACACCTTCAGTACCGGAGGCTAGATTCCGGCCCCTCACCCACTCTGCATCCCTTGTTCCTGGAGGAAAATGTCCACCTAACTTCAAGGCTGATCAGTTCTGCTTTCAGAATGTGTGTGGGGTACACTGAAGTTTTCATGCAAGGTGTGAGTCAGTGTGGCTGGGGGCAGAGAGTGGCACTCTCCTTAGAAATACAAAAAGTGTTTTGGTGTTTGCTAACTAACTGTTTAAACATTCAAGAGAGTTGGGTTAAGTCTTGCTTTCATAGTCACATGGCACTTTATAATTAAGTTGTAGTAATTAAGGTATCTCCCACCTGCCACTTACTATCAAAACCTTCTGATATATACTAAAGAACTTGGCCATTGCTGTACAGCAGAATTGACTGAGGACAGTCAGACAGGGGACTGACGAACCATAAAGATGTACAGGATGACATCAGAGGAAGGAACTGAGAGATTCATACCAATTTCATTCCTGCCACTTTCCTTCTACTGAGCCTACCAGTGCTTTTCATTTATCTTTGAGTAATAGCATCTTCAGCATAATGACACACCCAGTAACCTTTTCCTTGCTATCTAATTTGGCTATGTGGCGATTTATATATCACAGACTGTACCATAGAAATGGGAAACATTTTGTATTCAAGATGAAGAGAGGAATCTACTTTAAGAGAATAAGAGAAACCAAATAGAACAAAGTTATGAATGTGCTCCGTTGCCCTCAGGTAATTTTTTAAAATCAGCTTTAATAGGTTTAGCCCCCACCCAACAGAATTTGTGGGGAAAACCATCTTCAATCATTTTAAGGAACCCTCCCTATTTGAAGAAGCGCAGGAACTCTGAAGACTACTTCTGGTCTTGGTCATCGCTGACCTGCTCTGTGGCCCCTTGAAGGTCAGGGGATCCATTACCCACAGTCCCGAAAAGTCCGAAGTCTTTTCTTGCTCTATTCCATCGGGCCTTTTGCTCAGTATTCGAGGTACCTATGCATACCCACCTCTGAGAGGCCCTGCCATAACCTGGGACACTGGTGAGACATGGGAAGAGGGCCCAGACCTCTGCTGTTCATGAAGTGAAAGCTCTTCTCAAGAAGCATTTCACTCTTCCGGGAACCAACCCTCCCTAGGCTTTACCCTCTCTTTCTATGTAAGGTTCAGAATAATAGCTGACCTTGTCACAGGAGGAGGGGCATGGGTTGGAACTTAAAGAATGGGTATTATTTAGGTAAAAAAGGAAAAAATAAATGTGCGGATGGAGAGGAGAGAATACAATTGAGGAGCGGTCAGGAGAGTTGTCTCTACAAATTAGGAGATAAAGATAAGGGTCTGATCAGATTATTGGATGGGTTTAAAAGCCAAGCTCAGGAATTTGGGACTCTTCCTGTAGTCAAGAAAGAGTTGATACCTTCTAAGAATATGGAGAATTTTGTTTGCTTTCATTTGGTTTCATTTTAGGGAGACTTCCCTGGTCTCGTGGAAGGGAACACAGACAATACCAAATATCACATAAAATGAAAGCCATGTACATTTGCCTTGGGATGGATGGCATTACATGTGTGACTGGATCCTGTCTTGAGAGAGTTAGTTCCTATGACATATGCTGTAAGGAACTTGAAAATGAGAAGAGGAAAAAAAAGTTTCCAGGCTTCCCTGGTGGTGCAGTGGTTGAGAGTCCGCCTGCGGATGCAGGGGACACGGGTTCGTGCCCCGGTCCGGGAGGATCCCACGTGCCACGGAGCGGCTGGGCCCGTGAGCCATGGCCGCTGAGCCTGCGTGTCCGGAGGCTGTGCTCCGCAATAGGAGAGGCCACAACAGTGAGAGGCTCGCGTACTGCAAAAAAAAAAAAAAAGTTTCCTTCCTGCTCCATCGCCCTACCTTTTCTGCAAGACCCACCTAGTTCAGGAATTCTACAGGACTAGACATTTCCTGCACCTGAGAAAAATGAACAACACTTTGTTTTGAAAGCTTAGACTATCCTACATTTGAATATTTTCACAATATAAATTTTCATCTTTTATTCCTAGCCACGCAGCTTGTAATTCTGTGCTCATGTCCAATCAGATAATCGTGTATCTGTGCCTTTTCGATAGTCTGTTTTCCTTGCATTAGTGATTCTGTATATGATGAGTGTGTAGGGATTAGTGAGTGAGTGGATGAATTTGTTTTCAAGCCATTAATGCCACTCTCTTCCTAGTAAACCTGGTTCTATTGTAGTCACCATTACAGTGACAGCTATTTTTAATGGTGGAAATGGGTCTATTCTTCACCTCTCTTAGGGCAGATAAGAAGCTGCAAATCATTGTTGCACATTCTTCAAGACCCAGGTCAAATGCTTCCTCTGTAGAATCTTTCTAAACCTTAGTCCCTTTCCTCTCCCTTGTTTACTCCCTCTAGTAATTACATGGTAATTTCCCTCTTCTACCCTTGCATGAACTTTGGTTCATTTTATGGAATTTATAACTTGTGACTCTTTATTTTGGTTTTCCAAAGTTATTTTCCTGTTTTACAGCTCCTGATATAAGCATTTGTTGAGTGATCAGACCAGGTCTGTCTTAGGGTGGCTGAGGGCTCTGAGGTTTCAGACCTCGTTGCAAATGTGTCTCAGGTTCTTGTAACTTTTGGTTGTGTCTAATGTCAAGAAACCCATACACACATGCTTTCAGGTTAAACAGCAACAACACAACAATGAAACTGATCCTTAATCCTCCCTCCATCAGCAGGGGTTAGAGGGAAGATCCCTAATCGATGTCTGGTAGAATAACTGAGAAGAATTAAGAGCCTGGCTCAGTAAGCTGAGTGTGCTCCAGGACGCTGGGTGGTTCTCTTCTGTTTAGCAAAGTGCTTTTTGAAACCTGTTGGACAGGATCAGCATGGTCAGAGAGCATCTTCCTGGTGGGTGGAGCTACCCTGGAGAGAGAGCGCAGTGTTTCCCTTTTAGGAAGCTTATTTAGTAGAATGTATGCCCAGCTGCTTCACTCCCCACTCCATGCCTGCTAAGAAATACGCTTGTTTGAAGTTCAAATCAACATGTAGCATCACAACAAAATAGTTCACTGTTCAATTACAAACTTCTAATAATAGCTAGCATTTGTGCTTGGTATGTGCCGGGCATTGTTCTAAACAGTCTGCAGGTGTTAATATATTTGATCTGTACAAGACTCCACAAAGCAGGCACTGATGTTATTACCATTTTGTACAAGAGGCAAAAGAGATACAGAAAGGTCAGATGATTTGACCAAGGTCACATAGTTAATGCCAGAATTGGGATTTGTGCTCAGACATCGATTCCAGAGTCTGTGCACCACTCAACAGTTGATTCTCCAACTGCATAAACCTGGGGAAAGACAGACCCCAGGGATGTTCTGGATTTTTCCTTCACCTACAAGGTGTGTCCAGTGTTGAGATTCCCTGATTTATGTGGTCATGTCCTCTACTAGTTTGCAAAACTAATTAAGGTGCACATCAAAAACTTCCTGGGGCTCCAATTCAAAAGGAAATACTAAAATCTCACCGGAATGAATGGGAAGTATGGTGTTCATCATGTAACAGTTCCATAAATAATTTCTTACACAACCAGAAAAATGCATACTGTTGCTGCTCTCTACCTCTAACTACACGGGGCCAACAACTGGAAATTTTAAACAAGTTCCTCCCAGATGCTCTTTATTCCCATGTAATATCTTTGGGATACACAGGTACACTGGGTTGTGCCGCCCACTCTGAAACCGGCCAGTGACAGTTCCCTGAAGTTGGCACACACAGACATCTAAAATTCTGGAATTGGGCAGTGCTATTTGAGAATAAGTGCTTTTTTGTATTATCTAAAGCTTGAATCTTTAAGTATGCCTCCCAAGACTTCATCTACTTTGAAACTTGCAAAAGAAAACTGAAAAGAGATCAGGAACTACAAGAAAGGAGGAACTATTTTGCCAACATGATAGCCAGAGGAAAAAGATCTTTCAAATAAATATTTGTTGAACAATTAGCTGTAACTAGAGTCTTGTGATCTATCTTGATCCTTAATGAGTATGACTTATTAACAGTATTTAATTATGAATGATGGAAAACTGTGAACCGGAAGAATTTTCCAAATAAAAGCAAATTTTTTATTTTTTGGCTGCGTTGGGTCTTAGTTGCAGCACACAGGATCTTTGTTGCGGCATGTGGGATCTTTTGTTGCGGCGCGTGGGCTTCTATCTAGTTGTGGCGTGTGGGCTCCAGAGTGCATGGGCTCTGTAGTTTGCGGCATGTGGGCTCTCTAGGTGAGGCGCATGAGCTTGATAGTTGTAGCGCGCGGGCTTGGTTGCCCCACGGCATGTGGGATCTTAGTTCCCCGATCCGGGATTGAACCCATGTCCCCTGCATTGGAAGGAGGATTCTTTACCACTGGACCACCAGGGAAGTCCCAAAAGCAAATGTTAATTATAGTTTTAATGAATGATTTTGGAATAAAGAAAATATATAATTTTATTAATAGGATATGTTTCTTTCCACTGCCACTAAATAAATATTGAATAAACATTTAAAATATTATTTGTCTGTGCAGGGCATCTGTGTCAGGTTGTCCCTAATAGCATGTGAGCTCCTTTATCCCTGATTGTGTCTTTACATCATTGGTATTATTCAACAAGTTTTCTTGAACGTGTGCATAAATGAATTATTGAAATAGATATGTACAACTTTGATATGTAGAGTTCCTCTCTAATTTGAATGTTTTTTTTCTTCTTTTTGTATGTCCTGGATAATTGAGTTTGTATACCATCTGAGCAAATAAATTATCTTAATTCCTGTTATATGTTGAGTTGTTTATCCCTAAAATTCATATGTTGAAGTCCTAACCTCTCACACCACGGAATGTGACCTTATTTAGAATAGGGCTGTTGCAGATGTAATTAGTTAAAAGGAGGTCATATTGAAGTAGGGAGGGCCCTGAACCAGTATGACTGGTGTCCTTATAAAAAAGGGAAATTTGGACACAGCCATGTACACAAGGAGAATGCCATGTGAAGACAAAGGTAGAGATCAAGGTGATGCTTCTACAAGCCAATGAATGCTATAGATTGCTAGCAAATCACCAGAAGCTGGGGGAGAGGCATGGGACAGTTTCTTCTTCCAGGCAACAGAAAGAAACAACCCTGCCGACACCGACACAGTGATGTTGGGCATTGAGCCTCCAGAACTGTGTGGCAACACATTTCTTTTGTTTAGGTCACTGAGTTTATGGTACTTTGTTTCTGCAGCTCTAGCAAACTAACATGATCCCCATCCTTTAATGAAAGGAGGCTAGAGTCATGTGGCTGACATGGAATGACTCTGGGATTTTCTTATCATTTTCTCTGGATCATTGATTACAGAATTACTTTTAAACTGCTGTGGGCTTTAAGAATTGAAGCCAAAGGTGTTTGTTTACTTAGGAGGACTATGTGTTATTGAGGACTTCAGAAGCTGAGTGTTTATTTTCCATGTAAAAGGTTGTTCCAAAAATTTCTAGTATTATATATATACTTTTAGGAAATGTGTGTAAGGGCTGGATGCTTTGAAGTCTTAGTAATTATATGATGATTATTTAATCTGCTAAAAGTAGAAATATTGGCTGGTAATTTGCCTTCATTTTTCTTCCTGGAAATCTAGCATTTCAAATTTTTTAGCAGCATGAATATTTTTTGGACTCTAACAGTGCAAATAATTTGCAGCTGCAGTGTGTCCGTATCATGCATGGTCAAGGGTCTGGGAACCTGAGGAACAAATAGAGTGCCACAAACCAGTTTTTAAAAAATATCCTGAGAACACTTTGTCTTTTGAGGGTTATGGCTAGTGAGCATAAATCTCACAAGAACTCTCAAGATTTCCTTCATGATTGAAAAGATAAAGCCCATCCTTCCAGTTACATTTTGAAAAAAATGGAAGAAAGTACAAATTAAAAAGCTTTGGTATCCCTGAAACGGTTTAGTCTGCAGTGGAGATAAACAGACACTCCTCTCATTGATGCATTTTTAAAACCTCAAAATTTAGTGTTAAAAGTAATAATGTTTCCATGTTTTACGGTTTTCGACTCCTAAGCACTTGTTAGAACTTGTGATAGTGTAAATTATGACTGTGATAGCGGAGTATTAATTTACTCCCCGGGGAGCATGGCATGTTCAAGATTTCCTAAAAACAGATTTTTACTGTATACCTTATATACTATACTTATAATTTCCTTATTTTAATTTGTTGTCTGGGTATGTTCACTAGGAGGTTCATGTCTGTCCCCACCCACTTCTATTTGCCCCGCACCTTCTGGTTATTTGAGGAGACTCCCAGATATTACATCATTTCATCCATGAATATTTGTTTGTCTCTTTAAAAGATAACGAATTGCTTAAAAACATAACCGCAATACCACTTTCACACCTAAAGAACTGACAACAGTTCCTTAATATCAACAAATATCCAGTGTTCAGATTTCCCTGATTGTCTCCAAAATGGTTTTTTAATCTTGGTTTGTTTGAATCAATTTCCAAACAATGTTCACACATTCACTTGGTTCTCACATGTCTCTTAAGTTTCTTTTAATCTATAAACTCCCCCAATCTTTTTTCCCTTAGCAGATTGTTGAAAAAACAAAGCAGTTTCTCGTAGAGTTTCTTGAATTTTGGATTTTGATGATTGCTTCTTTGTGATGTCATTTAACATGTATTGTTGCCGCCTGTATATCCTGAATACAGGCAATTTGATCTAGAGGTTTGGCTTGATGGTTTGATCTGATTTAGGTCTTTTTTTCAGGAATACATGAATAATGTCTGTTTGTTTCTCTTTTTGTGTGTGTGATCTTAGTAATCATTGATGAGCATTGCCTAGACTCATAATTTAGGGGTTTGAAAAAAATTATGACTAACATTTCTTCATCATTTAACAGCTGGAATATTACACTTTCCATTTTATACCAAGTGTTATATTTCTAGAGCTACACAAGGTTCCTTGATACACCTTAGGCTTTTTGAGTGTTTATGTGATCTCAGTTAATCCTTAAAATAATCCTGAGAAGAGTTTGTGGTGAAGTATCACTATCCTCATTTTACAGAGAAGTTAAATCACTCGTCTAAAGTTCAGTGGCAGCTGGAATATTTGGAACCTGGTCTCCTGGTTCCTAGTCCATGCTCATTCAAAGCTGGCTCACTCGTGAGGCACAGAGACCATAAAGTTCCGTTTGGAAAGGAAGAAATAATTCCATGGTTATAAAATGCTCAGAGTGTGCAGAGTGTACTCAACTTTGCTCATCATTCAGCACACAAGAAGATAGAATGTGTATCTTGAGAAAGAATACAAGACAGGCTGATCCCAGAGTCCCTAGCTGCCTTCCTTTCTGCTGCCCTCCTGTTAGGGAATAACATCCTTTTCTTTTATGAGCTTGGCTATCAGTAGAGCATTGGATCTGGTTATCTATCATATGCACAGGTAATAAAACTATGGCCCCTCTCTAAAATGCGTTAATAAGAATATTAAGTTGATCTCTCATTGTAGTTTTGATTTATATTTCCCCAATTAGTGATGTTGAGTACCTTTTCATATACATGTTGGCCATTTGTATGTCTTCTTTGGAGAAACTTCTGTTAAGGTATTTTGCCCATTTTTAAATAAGCCTGCTGTTGTTTGTTTGTTTGTTTTTGCTAGTATTGAATTATAGGAAGGAGTTTTAAAATGTATTTTGGATATTAACCTTTCATCAGATATATGGTTTGCAGATATTTTCTCTCATTCCACAGGTTGCCTTTTTGACTTTGTTGTTTCCTTTGCTTTGCAGAAGCTTTATAGTTCGATGTAATCCCATTTGCCTATTTTTGTTTTTGTTGTCTGTCCTTTTGTTGTCAGGTCCAAGAAATCATTGCCAAAGTCAATGTCAAGAAGTTTATTCCCTATGTTTTCTCCTAGGAGTTTTGTGCATTCAGGTCTTACATTTAAGTCTTTAATCCATTTTGGGTTGTTTTTTGTGTACAGTGTAAGAAAAGGGTCCAGGTTTATTCTTTTGCACGTGGATATCCAGTTTTCTCAGCACTATTTACTGAAGAGACTATCCTTTCCCCATTGAGTATTCTTAGCACTTTTGTTACAGATCAGTTTGCTTTATATGTATGGGTTTATTTCTGGGCTCTCTATTCTGTTCCTTTGGTCTATGTCTGTTTTGATGCCAGTACCATCCTATTTTGATTATTGTAGCTTTGTAAAAAAATGATATATGGTATACTTAAAATTTTTCTAAGAGGGTAGATCTTACGTTAGGATCTTAGATAGATAGATAGATAGATAAATGAATAAGGTGGGAGGAAACTTATGGAGGTGACGGATATGCTTATGACATTGATTATGTTAATGGTTTCATGGATGTATATATTTCTAAATACCTAGAATTATATACGTTAAATATATATAGCTTTTTGTAATATGCCATAATATTTCAATGAAGTGGTTTAGAAAAAGTATATTGAGCCAGCATGCGTACTACAAATACTTATAGCACAAATTATGTTTGGTGGTGAGAGATAAAGGAAGGAGGACATGAAGGAAATCTTAGATAATTTATGTATATATATATATATATATATAAAAAATATATTTTTCTCCTTTTTCTTCACTTTCTTTTTATTGATGTATGGTGGATGTACAATATCATATAATAAGTTACAGGTGTACCATATAGTGATTTACAGTTTTTGTTTTTGTTTTTGTCAATCCCAAACTTGCTGCTTTATCTCTTTGAGGATATTGTTTTTCTTTTATATTCTGGACCCAGTGGTTCCAATAGTTCTAATTCATGCATATGTATTGTTTGGCTCATTGTCTGTCTTTAGTAATTCTTGGGGGTCTCATTATTTAGGCTTCTGAACGAGTGTGTGTGTAACTATGCTTTTTAATTTTGTAGAGCTGGAGTAATAAATACTCTACCAAACTGGAAGTAACTTGTTTAAAGAAAAAAAGATTCCCTTCAATTCCTCTTTACTTGTATAAGAAGCATTCACTAGGTTAAACTGTCTGAAGAAAAGCTTGGTAGACATCAATTCAAATTGCTTTTCCTCTCAGAACTCTTCTTTTATGAGGAATTTTTCATTTTTACTCCTCCTTATGGGTAGGTTGAATCCCTAAAGTGATTTGGATATAGTAGTACTCACAGAATACAAACAAGAGAGTCAGAAGAAAAAGGTGTTTTTAAGTAACAAGTGCTACATGTAGCTTAATTTCATTAATTACATTTTCAATCCCTTTTTTCTCTCTTCTCCTCTTGGGACCCCTATAATGTGAACGTCGGTACGCTTGATGTTAGCCTAAACATCCCTTAAGCTATTCTCATTTTTTAAATTTGTTTTTCTTTTTCCTCTTCTGATTGGGTGGTTTCCATTACTCTATCTTCCAGATCTCTTATGTGCTCTTCTGTATCACCTAGTCTACTGTTTATTTTTCTGTAGTGTGTTTTTCATTTCAGTTTTTGTATTCTTCAGTTCTGACAGGTTCTTTTTTATTTTCTAGCTCCTAGTTAAAATTTTCACTGTGTTCATCTGTTTTT